>NW_003805473.1:1763804-1919694 GCF_000255335.2 Galendromus occidentalis | reverse complement strand
ACGGAATTTCCGGATGCAGGCATCGAACAGCGGACCGCAGACTGCCCCTGAATCGTCGGAGTCAGAGTAACGTGACACGTCTAGGCCTCGCGCGTCCAAATGTCAATACGTATAGATAAGCCTAAAGACTCGCTCATCCCGAATAGTATGGTATAAGCGGAGAATTCAAAGACCTAGGTTAAAGAATAGGTTGCACCTCCGATGCCGTCCGTGTTCGTATGGAGCGCATTTTTTTTCTTCGCCAAGAGCATGATAATCTTCATACGCAGATGGATCCACTCAGAACTCATGATTCGCTCTCGGAAGCCTACGGGGAAGTATTTTCGGCGTTTCCGTCTAGTCGTAATCCAGATTGTCGTTCCACTGGAACCGAGCGATTGGGACGAGAATTGGTGATAAAGCGTAAGCCGTTCACCGGACAACCAAGACTTCCGCGAGCAAACAATTCTGCGCCCAAGTGGCTCGCGCCCAAACGGCTCTGCGCCCAAGTGGCTCGCGCCCAAACGGCTCTGCGCCCAAATGGCTCTGCGCCCAAATGGCTCGCGCCTAAACGGCTCTGCGCCCAAATGGGTCGCGCCCAAACAGCCGCGCCTAAACGGTCGCGCCCAAACGGTCGCGCCCAAATGGGGCGCTCCGGGAGCAGAATGCTGGAACGGAGAGATCGGGAGTTTCAGAACAACCAGAACTATCCAGCCGAGGCGATTGAGAAACCCTGTCGTCTTGATACGCTTCTCCAGGATTTGGAGCTCAAGGCCCCGTCGGGTAGGTGACGCAACTACAAAGCACTGCTCTTTCGAGAGCCCGGTCATCTGTATGACACCCAACGGAAGATTCGAAATGAGAATTTATGTAGGTAGTTCTGTTTCCCGCTGAGAACGGCGCAGCTTTCTTCTCTGACCTCTCCCCGTGACGGGTGAGCGGAGACAAATCAATTGCTTGGCCTCGTCGACAGCTTTTCCCAAAGAAGATCCCAAAGGAAGATACAATTGGCCGACAGGCCGAGCTGTGAGCGGTGAAAATTTCTGACCGTGTTCTATCCATCATTTCCGAGTTCCTTTGCGTCCTCGAACTGACTAGGCAAAAAAGCATCGTCGGTCGGGCGGAGAACGCCGTATCTCGCGTCGAGCTACCTTGCCGAAGGAATTTCCCCTGATTGGCGACAGTGTTCTCTCGATGTTCTCAGCGAGAAACTCTATCTGCACTCGACTCGTGTCGTCCTTCGGCGCCCGTCTCCTATGAGCTACGTCTTCGCCCTTATTCTCTCGTGCTCGTGCGAAGGGCTTCATCATGCGAGGAACCTTCCTCGTCTTCCTCCCGCGTTCAGAGTGCAAATATTTGGGTATCCTCTCATTAGTCGGCATCACATGTCGCCCGTCGCCCTTCTCGCAGAGCGTCGTTGAATACTTGAAATATTTCCGCGTCGCATAGCCTGCAGTATCACTCCGCTTACTCATACCTCCTCTCTATCCGAGCAAGCATCTCCTCTTGAGTTAACACGCGTTACAACAAGCTGGCGGGGCAAATGACTAAGTCTGCATAATCGGATCACGCAGACTTAACTGTCCGGTTATCGTGGGAAGACCGCGCGTCACCTCTTAGAAAACGAAGAAAAACTGCGTCCATCGAAATCCGGCGCAATGCAGGGACTGACGAGTGTGTTTAGCCCCATGGACTCAGCCATCGGTTTGTCTCACCTCACTGCCCGGATCGAGAGCATCCCCAATCGTCGGAAGGAAAACCGATCGATAAGACCGCAGTATTCCGTGCGATCGTTTTTTCGGCACGAAAGGTCTTCTGATCGGACTCTCCGGAGCTCTGGCCGTATCAGCTGATAACTGGTGATTTGAATATCGCATGGCCCCGAGAATATTTTGGAGACGGGAAAAATCATTGACCCCTCGAGTGGAACTTCTCGCATCGTAAGCCGGGACCTTGCGAAATGTCGCGATAGACAATAAATTTTTTGTGACAATCGCCCCCAGATCCACTAGAGTCGAAATCTCCTATGCCGAGCTCCAGGGCTCGACGGGAACATGACGGAAGTCATTCGAATCGTTGCTGGATTACTCCCGAAAAACGATGAAATCTCAGATTGACGATATGGAGGCTCCGAAAGGTATCGAGATAGAGCGAAATGGGACCGATGCGTGTCGATAGAGCTCTCGAAAGGAAGCGGAGTGTCGACGGGTGGGGAGAGTGGAGAAAGACGCGGTCCCGGGTCCGGGAGCCCTCCGGGGTTCCGGCAACTAAATACTCGGTCACTTACTCCAAGCCATTGATTTTGGATTGACTTTCGTCTGCTCGAGGCTCTGTCGCACAAAAATTGTTCGATGCTTTCCTTCTGAGGTTCTTCGCCTAACCGCTCACTTGGCAGTTCGATGGGACCACTTCGGGCGGAGCGCAGTCGTACCCGGTGAGTGGGTGCTCTGATAGTACGAGGACTTGGGAGCAGCGCAAGACGACAAACGTAGGCGACAACCGCGATCGTCCGAAGAACGGCTCGCGGGGCGGTACCATCGGAATAACGGCGGCAGACATTTATTGCTCCTGTCGCAAGAGCTCCCAACCCACCGTCGCAATTCCGTCCCAAATGTCCAACGGGAGTGCAGCCGACCACCAAACGGTCCAGTCGCTTCGTTGTATTGTTTTCTCACTGCCCCGACTCGACCCGCTCACATGCTCCAGAACTTCGACGATTCTTGATTCTACTTTCAGCGCGGGGTTGTCCCGCTCTTGCTATCCTTTTTCAGTTGGTTCTTCTCCCCATGCGGCATCCTCAATGTGTTTCGTCCCTACCGGCAGCAGCTCTATACCAGGAAGAAGAGAGGGAGGAAGAGAGTGTTGGGCTTACCTGTGACTATTACGTCCCTCTCCGCGCGGTCTTGGCCCATTGTATTGTTGGCTACACAGACATATTTTCCACTATCACCGAGTGCGACTCGAGTCAGGACCAGCGTTCCTCCCGTATTCCAATGGGTATTCAGAGGAATTTTTTGTCCGCTTTGCGGCATCACGCGGTACCAATTGTACGTCGGAGCGGGATGCCCGCTCGCCACACATGGTAATCGTAATGTTGCGTCTTCTTGAATTTTCTCCCGGAGCTCTGACTCGAAGATCCTGGGCGGAGAGTATCCTTTGGGCTCTGCAAGGAGGAATAGATCGATTAGGCGCTACGTCCATAGGAACACGATTCCGCCGATATCCTTAGATATGGAAAATCGTCGGAAAGAATTGAAATCGCCTGGAAGTTCATCCCACAGTCATTCAATATCTGATTCAATTTCTCCTTCAAATCAATCTTTTTCCAATTCATCCTGATTGGTAATTTGGGGGCTCGATTCGAAACGGAAACAATAAAACTACACAGTAAGGGCTAGTTTTCCATGTTCGGGATCCATCACTATGACCCGCGGTGAAATTCGCGGGTACAACTTTCACAGCGGTGGGCGGTCGAAACAACATTCGTTAGACGTTTCGTCAGCTTCCAGGACGCGAGCCAACAGTGATGTGGAAGTCAGTGTGAAGAGAAGCGGTGCGAGCAGCGCTGAATACGCAGATTGAGGGGTTGCCTGCTAATTTGCGTTTCGGCGAGTGAAAATTTCCGAGAGACGGAAAACAAGTCGATCAAGAATCAGGTTGAGTTCTCATTGCCGCCCGCGCCAACGACTTGCACTGGGGGAGAGATGCAACAGATTGAATAGTGGGAACGACGGAGGGATTGAGCGGAAAGCTAGAAGCATCCGACGTTGGTCCTCGTTGCAAAGCAACTCATTAGTTGTTCGAGCTCCTTTCGTCCTCGATGGAACGACGATGGAGGTACAGCCGGTGGTAGCGACGGTGATCGTGCCGAGTCGGCAGCTCCTTTCGTGTGAGCAGCTCTGGTTAATTCCGTCCGACATGTGTGGATTTCCCTCGAGTCCCAACTCCTCTTTCCCCTTTTCCTCCCATACCGTCCCGGAAAGCCTCTCACTCTCGCGCACATACGTCGTGGCGGGCGTCTAGGAGACGCACACAGACATACACCTCCGATGGTAGACTGGTAATGCTGCAGGTAAATTAAATCAACACCGAGTTGTTCTCCATCAAGCACCAACAGCCACGTCGAGCCAGGGGAGGGGGCGACCGTCACGCCGGCCGGTTGTAATAACGTTTGTTTTCTTTTCATTGCCGGCGCCCCCTAGCCCTCTGTTCTCTCTCGAGGCGGTGGCTGCTGACGTGTTGGGGAAGAAACTAGCAAAATTTACTCAAGCCACTCATCCGAGCCGACATCTATCGGAATCTGCTTGCCAACATGTCCCGTTGCCTGTTCCCTCCGCACCTTCCTCCGACGTACTTCTTTTCTGCCGCTGACATCGACACCGTGCGTGCGTCTCTGTCGCTGACGAAGACGTAGAGCATCGGCATCTCGATATTCTCCTAATGAGCTCGGGCATCAGACTCACTTGAGCGCTATACGAGGGCAATTATAATAATTATGCAGATGATAATTCTCGAAAATTTCATCCTCAATCAGACTTATCGTAAGTCGTCGATCGGTATAACCGCAGATTCTCTATTCGCTTTGAATTCGTTCCTGATTCACGCGGAAAGCGAGAGAATCTGACCGGCTCCGCAGGTTCTAGGAGCAGTCCGGTGAAGAGGTTGCGGAACGGCCGAATGGCGTCTCCCGCCGCCATCATAGGGAAGTTGAAGAGTATCTACCCGCTATCGGGAAGCAACATGTTTCTCGCTTCTTCTACTTGCTCTACTGACCACCGCTCGCCGTCCGTAAGTCCGCTCGATCCCTCTGTTAAGCTATAAAGTCGGTTACACGAAGTTTGTTCTTGTCTACACCCTCATGTTTTTCTGAAGAGTTTCTTGTTATTCGACTTCTAGAGCTTGTTTGAAGTCGTTCGCTTGTCCCCTTGTTCTCCCTCCCATCCGCCGAGCAGCTGAGCCTAAAAACCGTCGAGGAGGCCGGAACGAGTCGATAGGAAGCGGGATGAGTCGAGAAGCCTTGGAGTAGAAGTGCGGAGAAAAGGAGAAGCATAAAAGTATGCTTCGTGTCTGGCCTCACAAGTTACGCGATGCAACGTCTGCACATCGAGATATTTGTATGAGACATAAAAAAAAGAGAGCATAACAGCTCGGATTCTACCTTCTCGAGTTCCCTCCACTTTCCCCAGTTACTGAGTAACTTTGCCCGAGGTCTGTTTCTTTCCTCCTCCCGTCCTCCTCGCCTGGCCTGCCTGCTCGATTGTCCACCGGTGGGCCTTCCTGTCAAGCGGGCGAAGCCCATCCGCTCGATCGGCAGGTGACCACAGCGATGAGCAGAGTGGAGGAGGCGCTCCGAAAACCCGTTTCGATAGTGACTACTGTGGATTGGCTTTTCCGCATCACGATGGACGATCCCGGTTCTCGAACGTCAGTCGAATCACGCGACATATTGGACGAGACTTTGACCGCGACGTTTATTTCCCACCACCACGTGTCGGTAGTATTCGCTCAAGCAGTACGTAGACGGCAGAGAGAAACCCTCAAGGATTTGTGTACTGCCGATCCCAAGGCTGCCGCAACTACGCCCATTCTCGAACCAGGGACTCAATAAATGTGGGGAGGAGAGCTGGCCATGTTCCAAGGCTCTGGCGATAACCGGATTGTCCGGATAATGCTGTCGGTGGGGTTGTATCAGGCTGCTCCTCAGCGGCGGGGCGGCCGCGACGAACGCGCCACGCAGCTTCTTTCCGACGCAAGATGAGTCAACTCTAGCCGTATGCAAAGCAGTCCCTGGCTCGTTCAAAAACGGCTTCGGAACTCTTCTCATTCGTTCTTCTCTCCTGCTTCCGTCCGTCCGTTCGTACTTCCATCCTTTCTCGTCCGCTCGCTCGCTCATCTACGTTCGAGTTAGCCTTGCTCCTCTTCCGTCTTGCTTCAACTTGGATGATCCAGCCGAATAAATTAATTCCTCGCTTGGTCTTTTCGTCGACGCCAGCTCCCCGCTCGACGCCGCCGTGCTTTCGTTCATTCTCCTCGTCCTTCTCTCCCGAAAACGTTCCGCGAGAATGATCTGTTGAGACAGGTTTGAGGATTAGTCGTTGGCAAAATTTGAACAGGAGCCCGAGGAACGATCGACTCACTCGTCTGAGTGAGCCGAGGGCCGGCGTAGCACTTTGTATTGAGGACATGATTAAAAAAATTTCCGTTTCGACAACGTCGGAAGCAATTAGATTTTTCAGAGCGGAGTTTTATCATGTGCTCCCTCAGACATACAATGCACACGATGATTTACCCCTTCCGGCTTGATCGAGGGCGCGACGCAGTCCACGCAGCGCGTCATCGTCGACCCCGCGGTCCGATGAAAGATCTCTGAGAGCTCCAGTGTCGTGGTAAGCTAGCGGAGCTTCGAGATGGGTTCGCTTGTTCCGGATTCTTCTCGCGAGAGCCTCTTCTCCGTCGTTGCTCCCACTCTGGATAGCCGTCTTACTTTGAGGAAAAGCGCGAAACCGAGTCGGTTAACTCGACGGGGGAGGTGTTCGCCGTCGGGTGCGGCCCGCTTATACACTTTCGGTGCATTCATTTTCAAAGCATAAACGAACAGGTGGATTCAAGTATCTTCATTCTTGCGAGCGACGCCGAGCCTTTCCCCATCTGCTCTTAATCAAGGTCTTTTCTTAACTGGCCTGAATTTCCTTTGTGTGAACATCACCACTACAGGTTGCACTCGCTCGAATGCACGGAAGGGAACGGGGTAGGGGAGAAGACGCGGGCTGGAGAAATTCTCGAGGCGCAAGCGACGCAAGTTTGTGGCGAATAGGATGAATGCGTTTGCCATGAACAGGCGAATTTCAGAGTTCGTCCCGTGTTGCAGCTGCTGCAATCCACCTCGATCGTCTCAGGCGTTGCCGGCGGCAGCAGCAGCAGCAGCACCTCTATCAACAGCGTTTGTCGGTCCCCACGTCGGTCGTCGTCGGTCCGGCTTCGGTACTCCATCTTACAGAAGTTCATTCAGAATCCGGCGCTTGCCCGGTGCTTGCGGTTTAGCTGCGGCAACATTCGTCTTCCATAATAAGTAGGTGCCCAGATGTAGAACGTTTTGGAGAAACTTTGGAAAATTGTTCCCAACCTTCAGAGAGTCGACATCACGGCTCACAACACACCGAGTGAGCTTTTTGGAAGTCCCGCGACGAAAACTGAAGAGCCATTGGATTTTCATTTCCAATTCCATAGATTCAAGAAGTTGTATAGCAATTTCGTCATTCCTCCCTAAATGACGAATTCGAATGCTTCAGGCGACTAGACAGGTTCTTTTCCGGAAGAAATTTGCTATTGAAAGCCCGACGTAGAGCCACGTCAATACTTAAGGACGGCAGGGTAGCGACTAGCGACCCTAGGAGAAAAGAAAAAGGTGACGGGAAGACTCGGGGTGAGCTGTGCGTCTCTCGGGGAAGTCCCCAGGGTGCGTGTCATCTTCATTTAAGTTCTAAGACCCGAGGAGTCTTCGGGAGGAAACTTCACTAATCGGCGTCTGATCGATGAACATTGCCAGAATATGCGATAGCCGACCCCATTGGGACGTTCCTCGTCTTCGTCGTCTTTTCAGGCCGTCTCCGCCGTTGCCATCTTACATAACACGCCCCTCCTTACTGTATCTCAACCCACCCAGCTGAATTAAGACGAGAGCGGACCATTCTCTTTTTTTGCCTCCCCCTAAGTCTCACTCGGCCTCCCTCGATTCCTGACTGTCTTTTTGGTGCCGTTCTCCGCCCGCCCACTTCAATTACTTTATCGGAATCCGTCTGTCGTTCCTCACCGGATTCCTTTGGAACTCATGGTGATTCAGAAGTTCATGAACGGTGCGCGACGGGTTTCGCCGCCCCTTTCCCCCGACCCCCTCCTCTCCCTAGCTCACGCACCTCACAACACAGAGCCGCCAATCCCGCATGGTTTATACCGGTTGTTCGGAGGTAAACTACGACAAACTAAATCCTCTGAGGACATGGTATGTTTTGTTCGCTGATCGAGTTTGCTGCTTGGGGGAAGCCGGCGCACTCGACTCAGGTCGTTGACCGCTGGTGTGATCGCCTTGCGGACGATTCGGCGGGGGGGACGCCGTCTTCTGTCCCTCGATCTCTGACCGCGACTTCTCTCAATGTGTAAGTTTCATCCAGCTCAGAGGAGACACTCCAATCGAGATCACTCCGGTGCACGATTGATTGATCCCGCCTATCCATGGGTTAAAATAAGCGACTCTCGAAGAGAGAGACACCCAAAAGAGAGTGAAGAGAGGTCCTCGCAGATCTCTGCGAGTAGGAGCACTCCCTCCCCTATTCGTTTCGGATCCGGAGAAGGGAGGGCACTGCGTTTGGTGCCGCACCGCAACAATCGTTTTATCATCCAGAGAAAATGAATACACGACGCTCTGGGAGCGAAATAGAGCTGAAGTTTTCCTAGTGTACGTACGCAGAGAGAAAGCTCGAAAGAAACAGAGCGAGGAGCGAGAACGGAGCTGAGAAGTCATTCAAGGGAGTAGTCTAGGAGGAACGATATTGAGATTGATAGATGCTCTCTTCGGCGGCCCTTCTCCCCCGGTGTCCCATCGAAGCCCCCACTCCTTTCCCCATTCCGCATTCCCCAGCCCATTAGACAAAGAAAGAAAGAAAGAGCAAGAGACCGAGTAAATAAATATACATTGCGTCCAGAGCTTGGTATCGCGCGCGTTTTTCCCTTTCATTCCGTTTCCTTCTCTTTCCTCTCCGAGGCGCCGATGGAATCAATGATGAAGGAGTCGGGGATGCCCACTGCTCGAGAGGACCTCGCGTGGCTCGCTGCCGGCCCCGAGGCCGCCGCCGTGGCGTTTGCAGCAATCTATCTTGACCGAATGATTTGTGAACTCTCAACGAACGCGGCGGACGTTCAATTCAGAACAACATTCGCACAGCTGATTCAATTGTTTGCAGCTGCAGCGGATGAAACTTGTCGGAACGCATCTGAATTGCCCTTGCTTTCGAGGATAATAATCGTTGGCCGCGACAGAGAGACCTCCGACGGATCTCTCCATCGAATGCTCCATTCGTTCAGTAGAGCTCCCGAATCGCGAAGAAGAGATCATACTTTGTCCCCGCCGAAGAAGCTCGACGTGACTGCGGAGCGGGGGCAACATAGTAATAAACTCGTAATCAATATCGCGATGTTCGAGACAATTTCAATGGTTCTCGAGGATGGCTTCATAGTTTCGGGGAGCGAGAAGCCTCAATCGATTGGGTTTCACGGGACCCGCGGGTGGATTTCAGACGCTTTTTGGGAAAACTCCTCGTCTTCTCAATCTGATGCCGGAGCGGGTCTCGTCGGCAGATCATTTCGATGGTCTATCATCAAACGAGCTCCCAGCCGGTGGGAGATGTAATAGGGGGGAACAGGAGAGGGAGGGGGGAAATACAACCAGTGGAAAATCCAGAACAACGGGAGGATGAGAGTTGCTGACGGTGATTATTGGATCGCCGTCCTCTGCCTGGAAACGATGATCGGAACACTTTCATCACAGCCACAAAATCGGTCCAGAGCACGTTCCTCCACAGCCGTGAACAGCGTTCAACTAACTTTTCAACAGAAACAAGTTCCGCTCGGAATAGACTGAGGCTTGGAAAACCTCAGTCAGACAAAAGTGAATATATTCGAATGTCTTCCGAGAAGCGCTCTACGAGGCGTCTCTTCTCAGTCTCTCGGAAATCCTCACGAAGCGCCTCATTAGTTCTTCCTCGTTTGACGCTTTCGGGTTCTGTTCCTCCGGAGAAAAGTCGAACTCCGAACTAGGAACCCGGCCTGGGCTGTGAATTACGCGGCCGGTGGAGGCCGTGAGGGGACCGACGGAAGAAAAGCAAAACTTTACCCTGAGTCCGCTGTTCGGCACGGCTTAGTCAGCCGCTCGGTCGGCTATAAAATCCGAGGCACGTCGGGCCATTGCGTTATTCATAACCCTCCATTGATGGCGACATTTCATTGTATTTAAATCAGAAGCGAGCAGAACAAATGGCCGCGCTGCCGAACGGCGGTGCGCGGCTCAATACCGCCTGTCGGGATCTCTCTCCGCACTCCTTCGAATTTCAATTTTCTGTTTGCTGGTAGCGAAATCTATCAGGAGGCAACTTTTCCCCCACCGTTGGACCGCTACGTCGCGTCTCTCGTTCCCCGTTCTGACTCCGATCAAAAATGGGAATGGGACTTTCGGCTGTTGAGCCATCAGGATGGATGCTCTCCTCCCTGAGAAGATCTAGGGGGAGCTCGGTGGCGAGATTCGAGCGATCCTCGTTGCTCCAGTATCGCGGAACAAGCGCGGGTCGAGCCTTCGACCTCTTTTGTCCGAGCGGATGGATGCGTTTGTTTGGTCCAACCCGAGCCCCACAGGAGAATGAGGGGGAAGCTATCAAGAGTTCACCGCTTCAAAGAAAAAATCCCGGGTTGACCTCTACTATCATTCGGTGAGGTATGTTCCTTTTTCTCGGGACTTTTTTTCCCTCGGTGCCACGTCGCGTCATCATGTTATCCAGTGCAGAGAAGAGGGAAGAAATGCTAAGGAGGGCGAAGTGACGCTAGGAACCGACGCTGCAGGTTTCCGCATCGGAGCCATGATATTTATTTCTCCTTCAATCAAATCTCAGAGGCGGCCGTGCTGACGATGCGTTTCGCACTGATCCTCTCCGAGTCGCTCTGCATTTGGAAACAAGATGGAGACGAACGGATTCGAGCGAAAAATCCACGGGCGTCACATGAGCGAAATGAAAAGAGTTCAGAGGAAGACTGTCGGGAAACGATGGGAACGCTCCTCGTCGCCGGAGGAGCCGGAGACGTTGACGGAAGGCATCACAATCCACCAGAATGCGCGGAATTGCTGGCCTCGAATCCGAAGGGGACTGAGAAAAAAACGTGACGGAAGCTGGGCCGTCCAAGCTGCGTATTCCACGGACAGAAGGAGAAGCACTCTGGGAAGCCGGGGAGAGAGAACGAGTATGAGGTAATCTTGGTGGACGAAAAATCTTGAAGGAACGCATTGAATACCCACGAGGGCCCAGGAGGAGTATGATAGAAAAAAATCAATCGGATGGAGAACCTTGTGTCGCGCACTCCTCGGTTGAGACATTTATTGAGGGAACACAAGCAATCGAGGAGCTGAAGTCGGGAGCAAAATGCAGCACTTCGAGTAAAGTCTCAGTAAGGCTCTGGAGACGCGGTGACAGCCGCATGAGTATTAGAAGCGACCGACGGGCGGCGGAGGTGATGAGATTCAGGTCCGACGACGTCGGACCCGCGAGAAGACGAGAGCTTTTCTGAAAATGCTTTCTCCCTCCAGGCAGCCGACGAGGCAACGCTGGCCGAGCGACCGCTTAGATCGTCGACTCGCTTTCTGGAGGGAGGGCTAGCCGCCACTTTACAGCTAGTAGCCAAGATCTCGAGTGCCGCTTTTATAGCGGAGGACGGGGGACGGCCGTCCTGCCGCAAGCTACCGTCCGCTTCCTCGCCTGCCCGCATTTATGTCACTACTAGACGTCGGCGGAGACGACGACGGCGGGGGCCGTTGCTTCTGGTGTACGCTACTTCGAAATGTCCTCTTCACTACCTTGGAACAATCTCGTAGCCAGCAGGCAAAGAGCAACGCGCTCCGCTCCAAAGGCTCGTCCCCAGGTTTTCGTCCGTACTAAACCCCCAAGATTACTCGACCAGCTGGCGACGTCCATACAACTGGGTACGCTTTTGTTTCAAATACTCCAATGACGCCATCCGAGCGGCCCGCCGCGCTTCCACCGCTGGCCACGCACTCACACTCTGCTTAGCTGCCGGCGAAGGAGCGGGCAGTACGGCTCCTGGAGCCAGGAGCAATGTCGCTCTCCTCCGTTCGTAATTTCGCGCATGAAGAAAAAAATAGAAAATTGCACAGTCTCCTTCCGACAGCACCGCCTCGCCGGATTTGTGGACTCTATGGAATAACTCGGCTGGAAGCCAACCGGTTGAAACGGTGAGGAATCAGGGAATCCTGCCCTCCGCGGGACCTACTCCGCGCGCTAACCGAATCTTGATAATTCTTCCAGTGCCATTAGGACGGCCGTTTGTAGGCTGAGGCCTCTTCCGCGGGAAGGTTCTTCCAGCGCCCTGGGCTCAAAGCTCAGAAAGAGTGTCCTGGTCTAGGGAGTCATCCCACAGAAGTGAATATTCAGAATACACTATGGGGCAACACTCACCTGTCACGATGACCTTCCCCCACGCCTGGGATTCCATTTTTCCCCGGTAATGGAATTCTCGACCACACAGCGGAAACGTCGCCTCTCATCAGCTCTCGTAACTCCCGTTATCAACAAGAGTCCGTTGAGAAAAGCCTGATATCTTGGTGTGCTGAATGCTGCAATCAGAGAAACACGAGAGTTTAAAATTAAGAATTGAAGTCGAACCTTCGCATGTTCTGAAGGGGAACATTTATCGGCCCCCCGAGGTTTTCTCGCCTTCGAAAATCCGGCACATCCCTACACATCTTAGCTCCTCGGAAACACAGAAGTCCGCGAGAATCTTCTCCCAATCACACAGGGTATAAGATATAGCGCGGAGTCTGTCTTGAGTTGACGTAGCACGGAAATCACTCGTGAACCTCGATGACGGTCTCTATCTATAAAATATTCGCGCTCGTGGAAGAACATTCGGAAAAGAGGCAGACAATCCGGTCGCATCTCTGCACCATCCATCGGTAGACCGGGAGTCGGAACCTGGTACTTACACTTGGAATTTGATGGAACTATCGTCATATCGTCGTCTGTTGACCATCCCGTGATGTTGACCATTTGGCGCATCGACGGGGGATGCACAAGGCACCGGAGCACTGCGGTCCCTCCCAAGTTTGCGATACTGTCGGTTACTCCAACTTCTATCGGCATTTTGAGAACTGAAATGCAAAAAGCCCCGTTAGTTTCCGTCCCCCGTTCACTGACGTAGTTCTCATGAAGTCAAATCGAGTTCCTATCGTCTGTAATCATTCTCGCTCGGCTGTGTCCTTCACGGGGAATTTTTCTAATGATTGATCCGCTATAGGCGGGGAAAGTCGGAGAAAGTGCAATCGGGACATTTTCGGAGACGGAGATATCCGGGAAGAAATCAAAATGAGATGCTCAATCTAGACCGAGCAAATACGATTCGTTTTCCTCATGGTGTGTTAAACGAGACCAATCTGACAAGAGGATCTATCCCGCACGTGACGAGAAAAATTGCGCGGCTCGGAAGATTCGGAAGTGAAGGGGATCTGTGCATTCTTCGACTGTCAGCAGTTTTTTTCCCTCGGTCTTCTTTGGTTCCTATTTCTCGACCGAGACGACAGCGACGACGCTCCCTGCTGTGCGACGTTTCTTCGGCTCTTTGCCAGCGAACGACACTCGATACAACATCATTATAGGGCGATGATTTTTATGCAGCAGGAAGGTTGCAGGAGCCGCAGGAACGAACCGAAGCCTACCGGGGAATGCATACATTGGATAAAACACGCTGACGGCCGAACAAGCAACGCATCGTCCGAGTGAATGAGCGCCAAGTCGCTCGCTCGCTCGTTGGCTCGTTGGCTCGTTGGCTCGATCGCCCGTCCGACCGAGTGAGCAAGACGAGAACGATGAGAGGGGGCAAGAGGAAAAGGCAAGGATGGGGAGAACAAGGTTCAGCCGACAACGAGCTGCGGGTGCATAGGGTGTGCGCACAAAAATCAACAAATATTTTTTGCCCCGGTTCTCTCGTTGGCGGAGCTCGCCCAGCGCGGGGTTTTCCTCGGCTCCGAATGAAAGTGATACACTTTGCGAGGGGTCCAGAAGAAGGGTGGCGAGAACGGAAAGTAAGCCAGGATTTTTTCTCAACGCGAAGGGAAGGATTCGCCGGTCTTCCTCTATTTCTCTACTTTTCGCCTCGAGTCCACTTATTTGGAACTTCTCAATTCACGGAGAGCGGATTACCGTTTAGCTCGGTTATTCCCGAGAAAACTCCCCTGCCGGTCGACGCCTTGAGTCCTGCGAAAATCCTCAGCCGGCAGAGCTTCTGCGCGGGAATTCTCCGCTCGGCGTCGATCTATCCGAGCCGAAGTTCTTCTGCGAGAAGTCGGATCTCAGCCATCGATAGGAATGCATACTCTAGGACAACATGTATCAGATGTCAGTTCGGTTCTCGAGAGACCCAAGGATTTCGTCGCGTGTGTAAGGCATTCGCATCTGCTCGTAGAGCGCGGGCTAGCTCCGGGAAACCCCTAATTCGTCATCCAGATCTGGAAACGTGGTAGCCGAGAGACTCCAAGGAAACAGAAATCAGAGCTCCTCTCTGTTCAAGTTATTCCGTGTGTAGGGATAAAAGTCGAGGGGAAGGAGCTTCTCAGAGACTGGACTGAGCAAGAAGCACCAGGCTCAAGAAGAAATCGTGACATGCGGTGGCGGGCCAAGGACGGAGATGTGGGATCAGGCATCGCTCATCCCACACCATTGTTTCGTTGAGATCTCGGTCGACCCGCTCCTCCCAAAATCGAGAGACGTTCCGCCGATTGAGAGGGCAGCCTCGATATATGTACAAACGACGCGGGATAATCTCTCCTTTAGCGGAACAATTGACGAAAGCTGCCGGGATATTTCAGCGTATATCCCGGTTTTTTCTTCCATCGGATATTGTTATTGTACGTCGAGGTGGGCTCGGAGAAGCGAGAATCGCGGATATTCTACGGGAGGCTGTCCATCAGCGACACGTGGGCGCACTGGACGGCAGGAACAAGGAATCGAGGGAATGAGGAAGGCAGGCGCGCTCGGAGCTGGAACAAGACGAAGCAACAAGAACAAACCGCAGAACACGCTCGGCGGCTGCCGTCGTCCTCTGGCGACCATGGTCGTCCGAAGACCGTATGTATGTACGCAGGTCCGTCCGTCCATCCGTCCGTCTGTCGATTGAGCAGCCTAGCGAGTGCGCGTTTTTGAGCAAATGGTCTTCTCTCACGCGAACGTTTTGCATAAAAATGGCTCGTTCCTCGTCGTCGCCGGAATAGGACGAACGAAAAAAAGAAACAACGAGAATGCAGTGCAGCAGCAGCAGCAACAACAACACGAGCTGTGGTGATGGCGGCGGCAACTCGAACGGAATCGCCTTGTTGGTCCGTGCGGAAGACTTTCCGGAAGCAGGGAGCGCTCCGAGGGGTGAATGCCCTGCGAGATGTTTGATGGAGATTCGCCACACCTGAATGGATGAGCATATGAATGCACGAATGAGCTCACATGGCAATCAGCATGATAAGTTCCCCGAACGCCCGCTAGAAGGTCGTGAGCACCGGGGCTTCGCTTGTTACACAGACGGGTTTCGAGCCAATAGACGTCAAGGCCCGGATTTAGGAATCGCGTGACTCCCCGGCACCGGCCGTAGATCTATCGATGACGAGCAGGTTAACTTTGCCGGAGGAACGCGAATCACACAAAATACACCACGACAAGCCTTGAATCACGTTGCTATCGTCACACGATCCGCGGAGCCATCGAGCAGCAATTCATTTTCGGGACGCTCATTGTCCAAAAGTTCCAAAACTCAAAATACGCCGCACTCGAGGAGCTCCGGAGAATACTTTGACATCGAGCGGAGGTCTTTCATTCGCCATCCTCCGCCTTCGTTGCTGCCGCCGCCGTCGTCGTCTTTGTGCTAGTCGTTGTCGTTGGCGTCGTCGCCGTCTTCGTCAATTGAGCCAAGAGTGTGCAGCTTATTTTTTATGGTTCTCCCTTCTATGAGTTTTTCGAACGTCAAAGAATGTCAACAAGCGAAGGCGAGAGCAAAGCAAGCTACGCTGGCATGTATATCAATTTAGTAGCCTCCTCGCTCGGTGGCAAGGCCTCGCTGTCAACGATACCCCGTACGACCGGTCAGGGGACTGATTCCTCTTCTGAGGCTCCTCTCAGCACTGAGGCCACGACAGGATCGACGGCAAACAACACACCGCGCGAGGGAAGCGAGAAGGGTCGCGATGTCTCCCCCTCCCCGGGACTTCTCTCTATTTTCCATCACTTATTTCGAGATTATCAACCGCTCGGGCTAGACACCGAGCTTTCGCGCTAAGGACGTCTTCCATCTTGTTGGACATTGAAGCATCGATGGCAGTCCGTTGAATACCGACTGACATTGTCTGTCTGCTCCCGCCCCTACTCGATCCGCGTTCTATTCCGATACTTTGCTCGAGAGGCTGAAAGTTAACAAGCCGTCTGAGTGAGGATCGCTGTAAGCGATGCCCCGATGGCTTGAATCGGCCCGATACTCGAGAGTAGTACTCGATAGGAAATGCCACTCTAACACTCGACAGACGGGGATCGACGGAGAATAGAGCGATTATGCTCCAGGAGATCGGTGAAGAATAAACAAGATCCAAATGGAGTTTTTCCGAGAGCTTCCAACGGCTTCCTGCCTCTTTAATTTCGCTGACTCCGGGACATGACCCTTGCGGCGAATATCCGAGATGGAGTTCAGACGTGATTAGATAGACAGGGCACCATATGAATCCAAGAGAGATTATCGTGATGGAGACGACGCACCGTAGTGAGCTCGGACGGGGACTCAGGGCTCGGGCGGGGAAACGTCCCGGGGCGCCGTTTGCTCCCGGCGGAACGAGGAAGGCTCAGTAGAGCTTGTCAAAGGGAAAAAACAAGAGCGACGACGGACGTAATATCCGCCGTCCGGAGAACGGGGATCGACATGATCCGCTCTCGAAATAACAATGTTCCCCGATCGCTTTCGAGCCTTTCGACGGAGCGAGAGCCTCTCCGTGCGAGTCGAAAACAAAATGACTGCGCGAACCAGATAGATTGTCGCACGAGAAACTTCAAATCATACAGAAAACCCGTTCAGCTGGAAAAGTTTTCTTGTCAGACGCGAAGGAGTCGAGCCACTCCTGACGCAACCAGTGGATGCAAAGTCTCTTTCTACGCCGCCCGCTACAAGTCAAGAAGTTGCTATTCCGCCGCATCAGAGAGCTCAGAAGTTGTTGGCTTTCATCGAATAGCCGAGCGGTCTTGCGCAATTCCGAGGTCGATCTGGGAATCGCGGGAAAGTGATGGACGAATCAAAACCGAAGCGCAACTGACTGAGAGAAAAGGAGTTCGATGGCAAAACCAAGCCGTTGACCGAGCAGTGACCATTGCGAAGAATGAAAGAGAAATGGAGCCGCTTATAGCCTTCGAGGAATTCTATGCGATTTCAATTTAAGCTTTCCCGACCACCATCGTCTATGCGGCGGCCGCCGTCGCTACCGCCGATTCGGCTACCGCTGCTTCCAGCCTCGACCGGCCGGCGGTCAGGCAGGATCGGCCGCCGAGCTGACCGAGCGACCGACTATCTCGACCGGGATCACCGTACATACTGTCGACGGCTGCTTTCCACGAAGGCGATATCTGCAGGTACATAAGTGCTCCTCTTTTCCTTTCTTCCGACCGACCATCGGTTCGTTCGTCGTCTCCCTCGTTCATTGCCGTCTTAGTTTATCGCCGAGCAACAGATATGTCGAGAGTTCATGGTCAAGATTCGTGCGGAAACTATCCAGCTGCCCGAGTGGAGAGCGGAGAAGCCAAACAACCATCCACACGGACGACCGACGGACGGAACCGGCCATCGCAAGCGGTTCCGCGATACAGAGGCATCCTTGTTATCGAGGGATCTGGACAGTTCATCATGGGAACGACTTCCTCCGAGCGGCGCCGCCGCCGCTACGGTGAAAAATCACAAGACTCAGACACATAAACTGCTCGATTGATGTCCGAGCTGCAGCTGCCAGACGCTGCTCATGTTTCCGTCCATGAGCGGGAAAAACACGACGAAAATGAGCAGATATTCACAACGAAAACGTCGACAAACCCGGGCCTTGGTTCCCGTCCTCCGGGTCCTGAACGAGCATCGTAGGAACACTCAACTTCGTTCAGTCTGGACGGGGGCAAGCTCCTCATGAAGAGACCCGTGCTGCGGGAATATCTTGCCAGTATTTGGGGATCTTCAGATACATGCGCGAGAAATGGTGTCCACGGAGCCGCTATTTCCGGGTCAGTGCAGTGCGACCACGGGACGAGAACCTGCTGGATCCCGCAGACTGTCAGCGCGGTCCGGTCGGATCCCTGAGGGCGCCACGGCGGCAGGGCCAAGTGCTCATCGCGGTCGAGATTAATTTTGAATGACGAAAAAAAATATCGACCCGTCTGTCCGACAATTCTCTTCGCCGGCCGCCCGGCCAGCCTGCCTTGCACTTGGAGCACGAACAGACGAATCAACGAGCGAGAGAAGAGCATGCCGCGGCCGTGGAAGCGCAAGGAGAAGCGAAGTGGCAGCAGGCCGGGCAGCGAGCAACCAGGTCGACATTCGCAGTCAAGTGTTCCTTTTTCTTTGCCGAGTCTTTTCACTTTGTTCGCCTGTTCTGCCTCCCTCTAAGCCCAGTTGTCCCTTGCGATTCCCTACTTCTTCCGACCGAGAACGGAGCAGCACACCGAAAAGAGCGATTCATTTTTCACGGCGGGGAAACAGTGGGAACAAAAGTGGGCATTTCGGAGAGTTTGCGAGTCGACGACGAAGGCGACCGGTCGCTCGACTATCGAGCCCCGGCTGCATTGTCTTTCAATTGCTCTCTCTCTCTCTCTTCACCGTCCGTAGTATGTTCGCCCCCATAAACGCACGCGTCCTGTGTCCCTTTTCGGTGTACGTCCTCCTTCGTGTCGCTGCGGCATAACGGATGGCGACGTGGGTCCCAGGTGGGGGTACAGTGACGGTTGCAGCAGCAGCAGCGACAACTGCAAGAATCGGGGTCTGACCAACTCGCCGGTCAGGGGTCCAGCTGCACAACCAGCGAAACATTCCGGTGAATGAAAGTCGACACCCCGGATAGGACGAGATTCTTGCCCGCGATCGCCTGCTACGATTTTCCTGTCCAAGAGGTGGGAACGGCGCGAAATGCCAACGATCACGGAAAAAAAAAATTCGTGGGTGCATCAGAAACTGGATTTTATACGAATCGAAGAATAAACATCTTGAAGGGAATCGCGGTTGAGATTCCGGCGCACGGTGGGCGAGCGGTTCAGGTTAGCTTCCGGTCGTGGAAAAACTTCCCGGGGGATTTACGTAGAATGACCCCAAAGACGTACCGGATTCAACGATTGGTCATCCAATCCAGAGGAACGCTCGATTGCGCGTATTTCGGTCGGAGCTACATACGATGTACATCAGCTGGCGACTCGATATGCGAGGACAGACCTCCTGCCGTAGCACCGCACGCTCGCGGGATCACATGGGGAAGCCTGGCAGGGGTTCAAACGCTCCGTCGTCGTTGGCCGACTTGCTGCATGAATAGCCGGTGGCTCATAGCAGCGATCATTTTCACCTGCGACCGCTCGGTAACTCCCTCATTCACTCGTCCTTCGCATGGAGCGAGCCGCAACCGAGGCAGTGCTCGAGCTGGATATGATTAAAACTTTGTTAATACCGAACCAAAGAGATGACTACGTCGTCGGCGCCGCGCAGTGAGAGTATTATACGTTTTACGACAGCAGCGCCCCAGACCGACTCCTAAATCCGGCGGGGGGATGACAACTTTTCGGCGGAGTCACCGCCGTGCGCGAGTTCAAAAAATCCCACCGACCGACGAGGAATTCGCCCGTCTTGAGCACAAGGACGCCAAGCAACGTAGATTTCGACCGATGGTTCCACCTCTTCCTGGCACACCCGAACGACAGCAGTCAGGGAATCGCATCGTGTGGAGTGTACGCCACATTTAGCTCGATCGCCAGATCCTGAAGCCCCGAATCGAGCTCCTGGATCATATTGGATCGTCGTGGAGGAGAAGGATTGGCCGCGACCAGAACTTGGCTGTTTCGTGAGACTTAACGCTGCTTTCGAGAAATAATTTTCGAAAAAGAGGGATCCGATGTCTTTTCTTCCAGCCCACGAGTCCTCTGAGCTCTGCATCGAGCGCTTGCATCGAAGAATCTCGAGCCGACCCTTCTCTACGTTCCTGACTAAGACCCTCGCTAAGCTGGCTGCTTCGTGATATCCTCAGCTGCCGGTCTTGCGACGACGACGGCGGCAGCTCATGCTGCAAGTGCCACCTCTATAAATGTATAGTAACGTTTAGTGCGGCGCTGGTGAGTCGATTTTCCAAACGACTTGTTTTAATTAAAAGCAATTTTTCTCTTCTCACACGTTTCTCCCTCGACTTTGCCGAAGTCGTTCTTCCCTAGGTCGCTCGCTCGCTCGCCCACCCGCTCGGCTTTCTCTACGCACTCGTTTTCCCTCCTCTGCGCGGATAGGCCGGCTCCGAGCCCTGTCTCTTCGGTGTTCTCTTTCCCGCTCAGCTCATTGTCGCTCCGAAATAGGTGGTCTCGGACCGTTTGTAGGTAGCTGGTGGGATCACTAGCTGCTGGGCTGACGGCTCTGGTAATTTAAATTGCTATTCCTTTCCGGTTCAGAATAGACCCGCGTGTCATTCACTCGGCGAGACAGAGAGTCAGTCAAAGTGCGGTCGATTTAAAAAGGATATTGTAGGGGACCGCCTCAATTTCAGAGTGCATGATTTATTCTATTCAGCTTTTGGTTCCGATCGACGTTCGTCGGCAATACCTTCTTCGTCGGAGCTCACCATCGTTCTCGTTTGCGCTCGGTAGGACTCGCTCGGGCGGTGGAACGTACCCGGACCCCGGCCTCCATGTATTCCCGTTCACTACGGAATTCCGAGTTCTGCGACAGTGCTCCGCGAAACGGGAGCCTCGGCCAAGACATCGAGGATACGGCAGCAATGTCAACCACGACAAAAACAAGGAGAGAGGTTTGTCTTTACGGAACATTGACGACTGTCAGCGGACGATTTCGCTCGCTCTCTTTACGACACGCACTCTGCCGCCTCACCGTACATCCGTCGACGTATGTATTCGTGTGTTTGGCTTTGACGTTTTGGCCTTTTCCTATCCCGTGGCGTGCACGCTCCTGTGTTCTGTCCTCTTCGCCTTCCTGTCGTCCTCGACGGTACGTAGATGCCCGTCCGTTTTTTTTTCGGCGTGAGCTCAGCCAGCCGAGGGGCATGCTCGAGCGAGAAGTCAATAATTATACTGAAGGCCCAATTTTTCCGAATTGCCGGTCTCAGCGGCGGGGGAACGGTAACCGTCGAGTCCTCGAGAAAATCAGTTCTCACCTGAGCACGTGGCTATCGCTCGCATGAAGCAGTCGCTCTGTCCTGTAGCGGATTTCTCCGTCGGGTCATCATTACGTGGACGACAGTCCATCATCTCGCCCAGGTCGGAGCTCGTCCCGTGCGTGGACGTTGCCGCTCGTGGCCGGACAAACAGAGAGTCTCGTCTCTCATCGTCTACGCCCCGAAAAGCATCGGAGGCACAGAAGGAAGGGGAGGGTCGGTTCGCTCACTCATGGCCGGCTCGTTTGTAGGAGCAGCGTCCGTTCGCTCGCTCGCTTGCATTCGTACTCCTGTCGTTCGCCGTGGCTGTCGTCACTCGAGCAACGAAGACGGAACAGTGGCGGCCGTTGGCCCCATTTTTTCCTCGGTCGTTGTATTTTTCTGTCAACATGCCATCTTCGTGGCATGCCGGCTGCTCCCGGCACGTCATGCCAACAATTCCGTCTCAAATGTCAGCATTTGCATTACTCGGAACGGCGAAAGCTACACATAGTGGGAGAGGTGGGGAAAAGCAAAAAAAAAAACGTAGCCAGCAAACAAGACAGCAGGACGAGCGCTCTTTTTTCGTGAAGCGGGCCAAGAGCTTTTCGACGCGCTCTGAACCGAAACGCCGAACCGAGAGATTCCTCCTCATGTACTTCTTCCCTATTCATGCCCTTCATCGGAGGGGGGGGGAAGGATCGTGGGGTCCTTCGTCTGGGCGGAGCGCTCGTCGACGTCCCCCTGCCGGTGTCCCATCTCATGGAGCCGAAACGTCTCGTCCGACGGGACGTCTCAGACTCTTCGCACCGCCGTTCCCTAAGAGCCGCCCGTTCCCCGTGCGTATTACGAGCAAGTCGCTCAGCCACCGGCATTATACTTCTGTTCGCCCCGTTTCGACGCCATAGTTCCGTAGAAACGGAAATTCGTCTGAGCCTTCAGTGGCATAGGTGAGCAGGGGACGGTGCGCTGTCAAGACTGTTCCATTAACATCTCGTCAATACCTGGCAGCCGACCGAAGAAGAGCTTGAGGCTTCCTCGGCTGAGAGTCGGACGGGAAGCGTACGGTAGACGGACGCGCACCCGGGCCGAAAGGAGGAGTGACGGACCCACATAAAACTCCGTCCGTCCGTCAGACGATCCCACGTTTCGCTCATCGTCGACGTAAAATTAATGCTACGCGCCGTGTATGTATGAGCAACTCCTGTTTGGGCTACGACCACCACGACACCCATCGGTTAGCAAAGTGCCGAGGGACGAGCTACGCAAGCCGGGGCATGCCAAGACGCAGCGAGAGGTATTAGCAAGTTGGCAAGCTAGGGTATGCGAGGAAAAGTCAGCCTTGTGTGGCGCTCGCAAGACCACCCCTCACGCAACTCGGCCCGCTCGTCTACTGAAGGTTTACTAACCTTTTTGCCCCGAACCGCGCGCAGCCCCCGGCTCTGTCTCTATCCCGCAGGAGTTTCGGTCTCGGAGGCGAGCTTGTGCTCGATAGCGAGAAGGAGAGGAGAGCCGAGCGTAATATTGATGGGCTCATTTTGTGTTGTTTCGCTGCATCTTCCCTCCAGGTGTTCTCTCAAGCTTGCGCGTTACCCGGCCTCGTCCCATATATGTACCTTGCACGGCCTTCGACCTCGGTTCCCCTGAATACTGCTCGCGAAGCGAGACTGAATGCGGAGGTGAGTCGTCGAGAGCACCGAGCGTTGACCGAACGACAGTCAAGAGATCGGAGACACGGGACGTCACGTACTGAAATCACGGCGGGTCATCGCGATCTCTTTGATCCTCAGCCGGTTGACTCCGTCCACGAAAGCGGGGGCGAAGGCCGCGCCGGATTCGGTCCGGCTTTTGTTTCGACGGGGTAGAGCTCTTAGCGAAGCAGAAAACGGCAACGGACGGACGCAGCCAGTTATGCGAATGCGGGTTCGGCTTGCGGACTCGCTTGCGTTTCGGTGACAATTGGGCTATTAACCGCCATTTCCGCTTCCGATGTTGTATGCTCCCTCCGCATCGTGCGTCCCTCGAGCCGTGGCAAGCGTAATTAATCATAGTTTTCATTAGTAGCCATCCCGCGAGCCGTTCAACTCACTCACTCGGTCGGTGGTGAGAGGAGGCGAGTCCGACCGCTCCTCATCGGGTTATCTCCTCTCACCTAGTAGCAGGGGACAGCTAAGCAAAGCGATGAGGAAAGCTCTTCCTTTTGCCGCTCTGTCCGCAGTCTCTCTTTGTACGCTAATTGTCGTCGTCCTCTGGTTTCTGCCGCAATCGCCTCGTTTCGTCTCGCTCAATGTCGTTTCCCAAGCCCTGGCCGGTGTCTTTCGGTCCTCGCATCACACTTCCCACCGTCCGTGTCTGCTTTCCTGCAATATCCCTCTTCCGAAGGACGGTGCTCCCAGAGGAGTTCTTCCAGCCTCCAAATCCATATCATATCATCATCATCATCGTCATCGTCGTCCTCTCATTCATCCCAATAATGACAAAGTTGCGTCGATCCCGCCGGGAATAGGGGCACCATTGGCGGCGGACGCCGAAGGAGATACGGCGGCGATTACGCCAATGACGGTCCGCCTTGTTCTGCGTACACCTGCGCTCAAGAACACACCGCGGAGGATACTGATCCGCGGGGAGCCAAACAAGCCGATGCGGACGGAGATGGAAATTATTATCAGAGGGATAAACTCGCTAAATATTGTCTCATTGTGAACGAGTCTCTGCTGCACGAATATCGAAGGATGGCAGTACCTCACCCCTGAAGACCGGACCCCTCACGGAGGGGGCTGAAGTCGCCTCCTCTCTGGATCTGTTTGTCCTGGAAAACGAATAGACTAGCCCATCGGACTCATGGATGGTCCTGATAATTAATCTTGACTCGCTCGATGAATCTCCCACGGTCACTCGACTTTGTGCTTCTTGACTGGTTCTCGATCGACCCGTAGCAAGGGCTTCCTCCCAAAAGGACTGACGGAATTCCTACAGACATCGTTCCGGGGGGATTAGCCGACGATTGAGCTCGTGTTGTTAATTCAAAGCACGCTGTTTGCTGGCTGTCATTTGTTTGCGAGGATTTCTTCGGAAGCGCTCTCTAATGAACGATCTATTCAGTGTTATGTTCCAGCGACTCATTAAACGAGGCGTAAAGACATTTCCAAACTGCGTTGATGAAGATACTTTTTGGGGGGCGCTCCGAGTATCGCCCCCGCAGCGGATGCCCGCCACCGCTTCCCCGCGAACGTTCGGCCGGAGCTCTCTCCGCGTTTCTGCAACTGCTCGCTAGCTGCGGAAGAGCAAGCGTCTTCTCGAGCGGCCGAGTCTCTTTGCCCTCGCACGCGAACCAACCAACCAACAAACTAAGCAAGCGGGGATGGCGGGGCTGGACGGAGCGCGGCATTGTTACCCAAATTAATTAGGCTCACTCGCCCGCCCTCAGTCTCCTCGTGCCCAAACGTATGGACGAACGAACGAACGAATGAGCGACTATGCGCACGGAGCGTACGAGCGCCGCCGTAGAATCCACCCCTATTATTATTCTGATGATGACGTAGAGCAAGAGCCAAAGGAAACCCGAGGATCAGGTTGACTCTGATTTATGATTAATAATAAAATCACCAGCATCATCTCCTTGATGTCGATCGCTTTCTCGCTGCGAGCTCAATCGACTCAGCGGCCCGCCTGACGGTCGGTCGGTCGCACGGGCGGTCGGTTAGCCGCATGAACAGGGCGACGGACGGCCGGGGAAATAGGTGGGCGGGTGGGTGAGGGCCCGGTCCTCTGAGCCTTTCACTGTCATCTGTGAGATCCGCAGAAGATTAATCACTCTGCTCACAAAATTTGAAGCTTTTCCAGATCGACGCACGCTCACCCCTGCTCCCTTCTGAGTTTCTCCTGAGATGTCAGTGAAGGTTTCTTGAAAACGTATTCGGTTCTGGACCGGACCCAAAAAATATCGCGGTCGTTCTCGGAGAATGTCAGTAGTTTCTTCCCCTGCCCGGATCCTATTCCGGAGGCTCGGAATACCTTCCATGCTTGCCCCGCGGAATGACGTCGGAAAGACGGTTCCGGCGGGTGGCCAGTCGGTGGGCGGTCGGGCGAGTGGGTCGGCGCTCGGACAGACCGGCGGGTGGGCGGTCAGGAGGGCAAACCAGCTAGCCAGCCGTTGTGAGAGCAAAACTTGAAACGATCTTCATTCCGAGATGACTTTTAATGGCAATACTTTTCGCCAGCTGGACCATGGCCAGAGTCTTCAGTAGAAATCAATACGACCGTCACTCGGCATAGAGAGCGAGTCGCCACCCGTAACCACTCTGCTTCTGCGAGAGTATAGATGGTGCTCCCTTTTTCTGCCACCGCAGCTGCACCTATACGTTGTCGGGCAAATCTCTGATCACAATCGGCATCGGAATCGGGATAAAGACGTACGACCGGAGGAGACCGACCGACCGACCGAACGGGTTGAGACGAAGATCACGTGGCTCGGGGTAGAAGGGTCGCATATGGTACCGACTGCTGTCGTCTTCTCCCCGTTCTGTGTCATTGGTCGGTCGGTGGCGAAACTGAGTTAGTTTCACCTGGTAACTCTCCCTCCCTCATTGCCGCAGCCACGGCGAATGCCCCGGCCTTCCAGCGAGGCTTCCTCTGACGTTCGCTTCGAATTCACTTCTTACGGCTGCCGAGCCGAGCGGGTGGTCCAGTCGCTCGGTCGGTCGGTCGTCCGTTCCCTTCCCCCGAGCCGTGCGATGACTTCTACGAACATGACGAAGATGAGGAGGGGAAGAAGAACAGGCGTTTCGGGCGAGCCTAATGGAAGGAGAACTTGTTCTTCGAAACAGCAGACCATGTCCAATACACAAATGTGCCCTGACTGAGACACAGACGACCATCGCAAGGGTTTCTTCGACGGAAGTAGCTGTTGTCTGTAGGCGTATCTATCTATCCACTACAAAATCGTGTCACACTTGTTACGGCCCCCATAAATTTCGTTCCTTCCTCGGCACCATCATCCACGTACAATATGCTACCCGAGTGCTCCCCGAGGTGACGTTTCCGCATTCGTTCTGGGTTCGCGGTTGTCGTTTCAAACAGATTGCGATCTACGAAATCAAGTTGTGAGATCATCAGGATCAGGATCAGTTCATTCATTCATTCATTCATTCATCCACTCCTCCTCTCGGATGGAACAGATGAACTCCCTCGAACAAGCGGGAATTGCCGGAATGAGGGCTTATCCGAACGGGTGAATGGCAACCGTTCCAGAGGTGGAGTCGAGTCCGACCGAGTTCGAGATATACATAGTTGCGGCTCGGTAGGTCGTTTGTTCCGTGTTCCGGCGTGCCACAGTCGCGTGCCGTCAATAGGGCTCGCGAAATTCCACCATGAATACGCATTGTCGCGATATCTGCATGCGTTGGGCCTTTGCGGGGGCCATCCCTGTGTGAATCTGAGCGTTCGCAGCGCACCCGCGACAACGACACCAGTGAACCGCTGAAAAAAGTGCGGAATGCACGCGATCCACAGCAGCCCGGAATGACAGTCTGTTCATCTGTCGACGTTTTCCTCCAGCGCTACAGGCGAACATCGAGGAACGCCAGCGAGACTTGGTGACGAACCGCGGTCCGAGCCTACGGACCTAGTCGGAACTTCCAGTCGTTCTCGGTCATGAAGATTTCCGGACGTGTGGGAATGGAGATTGCGAGATCGTCCTGTTGACCGAGTGTCCGCGCACTAAACACGACGGACTCCACCAAATGCGAGCTCATAATACCGCGAAGGCCGTCGACAATGAGCGTGGAACTCTTAAACGCTGTGATGCGTCGTCGTGAATTACTGTGTACCCGGGCATGGGGTTTGTTTTCTGACACAACAGTGCGTAATATTCGCGACGAACGTGACAGGACGGAGAGGTCCCGTGTCCGGAGCTCAACCAGTTGTTGCTCCAGATCGGGATTCCCCTCACACGGAGAGCGTTCACGGGGGAGTTTGGGCTCCATGTGAGCATCGGTCGGTCAAACTTCTCCCCGACTGGAATCTGAGGATGCATTTCACATGGGATCGGTGGTCGTCGCTCCAACAACCAGCTACTTCCGTCCAACATGTCGCTCCGCAGTTCATCGATGAGCTCCGCTGGAAACAAGCAGCTGCTCGCCTTACATCATCGTCAAGGGCTCGTCCGCTATCGAGATCCAGTGAGTTGGATGGTGATTCCTAGCCGCGGACTAAATTAACTCTTTGCGGAAGGCGGAAAGAATGAGACAACGTCGTCGTCGGAGAAGGATGAGCGTGGGGCGAGAGACGGGGAAAATTAAGAGCTGATTGTCGACCGGAGAAGCAGGCGAACGGAGCGGTTGAGTGCGTGGGCGGTCGGGTAAACGGACAAACAGACCGGTTGTCGGTTGAGAGAACGCTCGGTTGGCTCCGTTCTCCCTTCTGTCGCTTCCCGGGACAAGAAACCGGGGAAGATTCCCGATTTTTCCCTCGACTGATCGCTCGGGCTTCCCGTTGCTACGTGAATCAGGCGTGATTTATCGACGCGAATCAGAATACTCGTCCCCTAATCCCACGAATCGCGCTTCCGTAAACCACAACGACCGCCCACACTGCAATACGGCACCGCTAAGTCTCAGATTAGGGAATGGAACGACTCCTCCGGCGCATACGAGCTACCCACCTATTTTAAGGCGACGAAATCCTCAAGTAGCAGGATGCTCGCATCTCCGACCGAGGGCCGAATGAGGCGCGGATTTACTGAATGTCTCGCGGTCATCGGCACCGAACGCCAACGAGACAACGCAGAGTCGACTTTGTACTCCATGGGTTCAAACAATGGGTTACGATCGGGGGCATTTAGCCAAGAACAGTCTCGCTTCACTCGCTGTCTTCCTCAAAGGACCATCCCCAGCGGGAAGCAAGCTTGCTCGCTAGCGGAGGGTTAGGTGGTACGGACGGGACGTCAGCCATGGCACATAGCTGCGGGTAGGCTCGGGGTCAGAAGCTCAGCAGACCCTCATCCGAAAAGTCTTTAGCTCCGGCCCGTGAAAGGCTGAGGGAGGAGGGATCGCTGCATTCACCGAACTGGCTGACGAAGAGACTCGTTTCAGGAGCAGCTCCCAGCTCAGGATGGAGGGACTGTATCGCTCTGGACTCCTCTCGTCTGCGGGGTTGAGGCTCCGTCGAAATCCGTAATCCGTATGGGGGATTGAGCGCGGATGATGATGACTCGGTAATGAAAGATCCAGTCTGTCGATGAAGCATTCCCCGCTCGTGGATGTAGACTCAGGGTTTCCGCTCTACGATTGAACATTGCAATCGAATAAGAGAAAGGGAACGAAATCCGCTGCTGCCGTCCCACCACCGCGCACAATCTACAAGTGAGGGTGGAATGTGAGCTGAGGTGACATTCCAGACGGTCGGCGGGCGCTCGAATGAATGGCTTGACGGCGGTGGCGGCGTCGGCGCGATTCCTCTGAGGTCAGGGAATCCGGATTCGTTTTTAAGTCTGGAACAGTCTCCGACCGCGTCCCCAGCAGCGCGACCACATTCGATGGGAGCGACGAGCGCAACAGCAGAAGCCACAGAAGCTCTTCTCTTTTGTTCTGCGTTCCTGCATCGTGAAATAAATTTCGAATCGAGCTCGCTTCTGCTCGGTCGATCGCCGGACTGACTGCTCAGTGGTAGGCGACGGAAGGACAGAGAGAAGCAGACGAACGGAAAATGAAAAGAAGGAAGGGCAGCCGGAGGAAAAAAGGAAGGGTCGACAGTAGCGGCGGAAGGCGGAAAGGGGTAAGGGGGTTGGCAAGACGAAGAAACGTATTTATTGGAAGTGTCGTAGATCTGTGGAGGAAGCATTGATTCTCTATCGGCTCCCTTCACGAGACGCAAAGGAATATGTTCGACGTCCTCCCTGTTCGTTCTACGGACGTCTTTCTAGGAATTCGTTCATCCATCCATCCATTTATACAACGGCGACGGTGAAACAAAGCGACGCAGCGAGCTTATCCTCGCGGTAGGTTCCACGGTTTGAGGCTAGTTTGATGAAGATGGATGTATTTTTCCGTTGGATTGGAAGACGAATGAGCGAACAAACAAACGGGAAAAGAAAACGAAAAAAAACAATGATTGCCCGGCGCTCCTCTGCTGGGAGTTTTCTATGCCATGAGCCATCAGATAAGAAAACCCCGCTACAAAACTCGTGTCGAGTTAGCCACGATTCACACCCAGCGCGGGAATTCCATCCGCATCGATTTCGGCAGTTTCCGATGCCTTCAGATATTCGGATCGGAACACGCAGAAGCGGACACAGAAAGCCAGGCGGGAAACACTTTTCCGAGCAGCGAAGTCGCTATCGCCCTGCAGAAGTCGATGTTCTTTGCTCCAATAGCGCCGACTGTATACAGGCGACCGCCGCGTGTCACAATTACTACAATAATAATACTTCTGCTGCCGCTTCTGCTACTTCTCCGACAACTGAAGAGCCGAGCACAGCAGAGAACAAACGCTAGGGTCTCCCTCTCTCTCACCGAGGACAAAGCGTACCCACGTTCCCGGTAGACCGTTCGGAAACAATGCCAGCTTCTATTCCTCTTTGTGCCTCACGTTTCCCCATCCTCTTGGAGCGGTGCTTCTCTCCTGACCTATTCCCCTACCAGGACACCGTCAACGGCAACAGCAGCGTCGTCAACGGGAAAAAACAACGAACGGGATACGGCTTGCTCGACCAAATGGAGTACGTACACCGAAAGGCTAGCAAGCGACGGTGAGCCGGAGTTACAGAGAGTTGTTGTAGTCCTTTTAGACTGAATGGACTAATAGAAATCGCGAGCCATTCCCCTTTGCTTTCTGTGTGCAGCCGAGAGAGTAGGCAAGCGAGCGAGCGTTCGGATCGGCACACAGACGGACGGACGCTCGAGCGAACGGTCGTACCGGCGGGCAGGCATAGAACGAAACGAGCACCACTCCAATTACCCAGCCGAGCGGAGAGGAGGAAAAAACAAAGAAAAAGCGACTTCTCCTGTATTAGGCTCGCTACCCATTGAAGTAGGCAGCTAACCACCCGTTCGGCCACTTTTCGTCCAGTCAGTCGTCGCTTGGCCCTCGATTCAAGCCTCTGCTCTCAAAGGTAGTACCCCCCCCTTCCTACACGGTTCCGTGTAAAGAGATACCGGAGCGTAAGGGTGGGAAGCGGAGGGAACGATACCGCGGTGGGAGTGAATGCCGAGCGTAGCACAAGGGTTACTCTGGGGGGGCTGTCGGGAAACCTTCCCCCACATCCGGTCTCGCGGATTTCGCCTTCCCGCCACATGTTCGCCGGGTTAGCGTCGGTGAACCGCGGGTCGGTGGCAACTCCGAGGAAGAACCCGAGTTCTTCCCTCGCACGTCCTCGCGTACCGCCGAAGTTCTGTACTTGTTTGCCTTGATACCCGTCATGGCTTTGGAGTCGTTCTCTGACGGCGGCTCGCAGAGGCTCAACATTCGCGCGAGGAGCTCAATGCGACCGAACGAGACCGTCCGGTCATCGTCGTCGTCGATTCTTCGGCGGGAAACGTAAACAGGTTCGTCTCAGGCTTGTTGGTTGGCAACGAACCGACCCATGGACCGCCGGCTCGACGACCGACTGAGTGCTAGACTGCGTGGTCGCCTCTTTGGTAAGGGGACCACGTAGGCCTAATGCTGTCCTAATTGGACCATGATGGCACATAGGTAGACGAGCCGACGACCGACCGACGGAGCGACCGAAGAAACGTACGAACAAACAGACGAGCCGACATCAAGTCGACGGAAAACTTCGCACACGGAAGAAACCGCTCGAGTTGCCAGGGCAAGCGACGAACTTGTCTTGCGCCATTGTCTCGTTTGCACCACCTCATTACATCTTGTTTGGAGTTTTATCTCCGACGGAAACGACGACGTCTCCGAAGTTGTCGCGCTCAGCCCGAGCTCGAACTGTGACGCTCCGACGGGTAATAGGGACCCGGGATCGGATGAACTCCGCTTGTGAGAAACACGTGGGCGGAACATTCCTCTTACCGGAGGATCGGTCTCTACCGTCACGACGAGCTGCGTCTCCCCTCGGTATGAGGTCTACGATTGAGTTTCCATGGCGTCCACTCTCCAACAGCTTAGCAACCTCAGAACACTCGGGAGTAAAACGATGGTAGAGCGACGACAACGACAGCGACGTCGATGACAACGATGCCAACAACGACAACAACACGGGGTGAACATAATCCGGGCGAAGCAATATCGCGCCTATAATGACTATCGAGTTTCAGATATCTGATGTAACTGGAGCTCTTCTCCGGCAGAGTGGCATGGCATATATTAATGCCGGAGCGGCCGATGTCGGTGGTGGCGGCGGCGGCGATGGTGGGAAGAACTGCCCCTCTCGCTTGTCTGCTTCTTCTGTTTCGACGGCAGCGGCTCCGAGAGCAGCAGCGACTCCCCCTTCCGACGAGTGCTCCTCGTCTGTCCGATATACTCCATCGTTCTTCGTCGTCATGCTAGCCAACCATCCGCAATCGTAGTCGTCCTCTTCAGTTTCTCCGCTTTTCCCTACCTTCAGTCGGTCGGTCGTTCTTTCGCTCACTCTATCACTCGCTTACCAACTCATTGAGCGACTCGGTCTCTCATACACACTTCTACTAGTTATACAGAAAGAAGCGAGGCACACACTTGGCACCAATGGAGCGACTTCCTATCGTCTCCCCGCTGCCTTCCTGCCTCTCTGCCGGCCATCTATCTTGCGACCCATTGATGAGAATAATCGATGGAACGAGGCAACGACTTTTGGGATTCATTTTTTCCAGCGGGAATATCCTTTTATCTGGCCGAGAACCCATCCGAGGAATATTCCTCTCTCGAAGATGCCTCCATATGTTCTTTTCATGAAATTCCCCGGGCAATTCTAGAAAGTCTGGGGAGTTCTGGGGAAGAATCTCTCATCCGACGGTCGAGTTTCAGTAACGACGGGTTATGGGGTCGCTGATCGCTTTCACCTCTTCCATTGATCTGGCGTCTAGAGATAGATGACGAGCGTGTCATCTACAGCGTCGGTCGGTTCCTTTTTTCCTCCACTCACCTGCAGTCACCCTGACGTATCTGCTGCTGATGCTTCCGTAGTCGCTACTTAATAGACAACGGAAGATTCCGCTATGAACTTCGGTTCGATACTGGTCGCCAGCGAAAGGCAGCAAAATCATCGATCCATCGCTACGGAATTGTCGTAGACCAGGTGTAGGCGACAAAGGGCTGCCGTCCGGCCGAGTCCACAACACTTTTGGCTTCGGTGTCCCACCTCCATCACAAGCAATAACAGCGCCTGTCGAATTTAGGAACACGACATTCGACGGCGGCTCCTCTCGGAAGTACACTGGTAACTGGAGAAGACGTCGATCTGGAAGGAGAAACCAAACACGGGTCAGTCGAGTAGCGGTTCGCTTTTGTCTGGATCGTGTCTCCTGCGGAAGCTGATGATCCACAGACTTCTGAAAGAAATCTACCGTCTTGAGGGACGAACGATCAGTATTGGCTCAATATTTTCCCTTCAACATTCCCCGTCCGCAGAGAATCGAATCATAGCGGCGTCGCTTGCTATCGAGTCCACTCCTCTCAGATAAAGAAGGCTCGTCCTGATTGTGGTGAGATTCGTCCGCCATCGTTCGACGCTGTATCGGTCCCGCAAGACTTCGGGGCGGGAAAGGGCAGGGGGAGGGAGCGGGATCCGCCCGAGAACGAGGAAGAGAGCAGCCCATCATTCTGTAGTCTTCCTGCCCTGTCGATAAGCGATGATTTGTGAAAGCGGATTGAGGGAAGCGAGACTCTCACTCAGACAGCATCCGCAGCTTTTCTCGTTCGGCTCCTAACTGAGAGTTCGATTGCTTTCCGCCAGCATCGATGGACGACGCTCTTATCGAGGCTATCGTCGAATCGTGGGCAGACGAGTCCGCCGTAGGAAGCCGCAGATAAGTTCGCACCAGGAAAGTCTGTCTGATGGATACAAGACACGAGACGTACCGGAGGCAGGTTCCCTGATGGAAGGAGTGATATACTCTCCTGGAATACAGCTAGAGCTCTGTGGCCGAAATTTCCAGAAGCCCTATCAGTTCCAACTTGTTCCGCGAGATTCGACGTTTCGGGATTGTGACCAGACTGGCCAAGGCTATCGAGCGGCTAGCGGGGGCTCGAATCTGCTTCGCAAGGCCCTACAGAAGGCGAACTGTTCCTTTCTGAGAAATGTCATGAGATACGTTCTCTTCGACAGAAACCGAAGCCTTCCTATCTCTTTGTCGGACTTCGGGCTCGTCTCCATCCAGTTTCCTCTCTTCCACCCGCACCAATTTCGCCGTAACTCATCCGATGTAAGTCGCCCGCTCGCTCGCCTTGCTGGCCAGCCATCCGTCCGTTCGACCGCTCGTCCGAACGCTGCTGCCGCTCCGGGACGGCAGCAGCCGCAGCAGTCGCAACTATTGCTGCTGCGGCATTCGTAAGACGACCAGACGACGCAGTGGGTCTCTCTGTATCTCGGCTTCCGCTCTGATTTCCGGTCAGTGCTGTCTGTAGGGGATAATTTAAAAAAGGATAGACAACTCTTTCAACGGTCCCACGCCGCTGCAACGATGGCCGAGTGTCCAACCACCAGCCAGTGGAGCAGTCACTCGGTCAGTTGGCCGGTCAGGCGGACACCGAGTCGGAGGGAAAAACTCGACGAGTGTCATTCTTCAAGCTGAGATTTTTGTTGCGTCCATAAAAAGATATTGCACAAGCGGCGGACGAATGGCGTTGCCAACGTCTCTCGCGTCGACTCAATTCGAAATTCCGTTTTGACAAGTACTCCTCGACGGGACGAAGTAAAGACTCCCCTCCGGACTTTAGTCGGGGCGCGCCGGATCTATTAATTCTCGCCAGTCCTAGACACCGGGATGACTATCGAGAATTCTCCATCGGTGCGCCTCTCAATTTCTCTTTTCCCCGCAATGACAGAGCTATCGCAGACCCGAGAGCGTCTGCTGTTTTTGATTTGCCCAATCAAGTATTGCGACAATCGCTATCACCGCGTTGGCGCTCTGTGCGTGGTCAGAGTGATGCCGGTTATTGCGGTAGCGCGACTGTCCGTGGTGTTGTAGAAACTTTATGGCCCGCCCAGAAGGGAAAAATGATAGCTACTTTTCACCGTCGTAGTCCCCCTTGCCAAAAAGCTTCGAGCGAGTTCTATTTAGACGTCGTCGGCTGCCGCGGCCGTCGACAAAGACAGTGAAGAGGATTTGAGAACAGTGGGGAATAACAGCGACGCGGGGAGAACGTCCACGGCGATGACACTATCCGCCGCCTGTTTCGTTAGCAACATTTTTATGCAGTCTCACAGCCTGGGCGCGCCCGTCCCTGTGTTCGTGCTGCCAATGAATTTAGTGGAAGCGTGTTCGCGTAATTCAAGACGGCACTCGCTCTAAGGCCCGGCGAGACAGCGTAGGAACTCTGGCTGACTGGTCCCCAACACATGATCTCGTCGTGTTCGTCGTTTGAGTGGTGTACATAGTGCGATCACTCGCGATGTCGAAGCTCATTACGGAGTTTAGATACAGCTCTGCCGACCCGATCGGCTGCGGACACGTCGTCACGTTGATTCTGGGAGCCGCGATTGAGCTTGCTAATTTTCATATGGTTTCAAGCAAGCCCCGTTGTGGAACCCGATGCGAGAGCGAGTCCCGGAACATCTGAGCTGCTCTCCATTTTTATCTCATGGCATTCCGGAGAATCGCGGCTGTTCCGATCATTTCATCATTCATGAATTGTTATCCGCGCGTCTGCAGCATCTGAACGCGGCAGTGATAGTGGCAGCAGCAGCAGCAGTGTTTGTCGGTTTCGCCAGAGCTCATTACGGAGCTCTCATTACAAAAAAGCTCTCAGCATTCAGCGTTAATTCTAATCGCTTGCGCACTCATTACAAGCAGACTTGTGTTGTCTGCTTCCCCACGCCTCCCTCGTACAGTCAAGCGACTTCTCAGCCGGTCGAGGACCAGCTGCAGCAGCAAGAGGAATAACGTCTCAACTTTCATTCATTATGGCGATCGCAGCCCTGATCTACAGCTTGAAGAAATATACGGAATGGCTAATGGTTGTTTCGTCTTCACCTAGATGAGCCGTGAGGCCGCCCATCTCTTAATCTATTTCTCCGAGCCCTGCGGAATTCCATGATTGCACAAGTCACATGTTTCCTAGCGAACTTGCGCTCTTCCCTTCCTCATAGACCTAGGTATTCCCTCGATCATCGCATTTCGAGCCTTCGCGCCTGTGGGAGAGGGCAGCCACCAGACGACTGGTAGATGCTTTGTGAGCAAATCGCTCGTGAAATCAAGAGGACAACCTTCGGAGCTCCGACACCGTTTTCCTTCCGAACACCTCTCGCTATAGAAAACTCGGAAGTAGAATAGAAATTGAGCAGACAGGACAGTCAACAAGCGCGGCCCGATCCGGAGGCTGAAGGGAATAACAGAAAGAAGCACTCTCCGATTGGGACAGCCATAAATTTCAATCCAGCTAAGGACGAGACCTAAGTAAGCGTTCAAGCGAACGACTCTCCTGTCGGCCAGTCGGCTGACCTGTCGACACGGTCGACACAGCGGTAGCCTTCGGCTCGTGTGCCGCTTGCCAAAGCGGTTGCTTGTTCCTTTCCTCTCCATTCTTCTTCCTTTTATATGGTCGAATGGCTAGCTAGTTGAATGAAACGCAACCGTCGGGAATTTTCGCCTGCAATCGGAAGCGAGCGTATTTCTCTTTTTCCACTTCTCTTCCACCCACTCAATTCTCCTCGTTGGAGCGTTCTCCGTACGTTCCTCTGACCGACCGTCTTGCGGGACGCCCTTCTCTTGATCTCCGGGTAGAAAACGGGAACACGTCATCTCACGTGACAGACGGCAAGCACGCTCAACTTTGGAGAAAGGATTAGTTCCAGAGAGATGAGAGCAGAGATGGAGGCCAGCGTCAAGTCTTCACTTCTTCCTCACCCCATCAGCCGGCTAAGATCCACGTCAAAGAGTTTGACGAGCGGACCAACCCTTTAAACATTGGAGCGATCTGACACCGCTGGGAGAACTATGCCGACGTCGAGTGAGCTCCCTTGCGTGGAGGCTGAAATTATTCTCCGAGAAATTCGAATCAACGGGAGTAAGAAGTTCAATTAGGGAATGAACTCGGCCAACTAAGAATGAGCACAGATGTTTTCTAGACCTGCCAAATTCGCCCGGGCGGCGTCTGGCCGATCGAGTTTGCGCAAGCAGCGGAGCCTTCTCGGAGTCGAAGGCAAATGAGTAGAACAAGCAAGAAGCGAGATCCGTCGAGGCAGTCAACTCTTTCTCCGTCGGCGCGCCCCGTCGACCTTCCCGTACGTTTTTTCCACCAACTCGCCGTACTGTCTGTCCGTCTGGCCGACTGAGTGACTGTCTACGAGTTGGTTCGAGGAGAGGCCGGCGAGCGATGGGCTCGATTGCTAACGATTGGCAAACAGAGCAAAGTAACGGAGGCTCACGCATTGAGCTACGGACAGACAAGCGACTAAGAGATAGCAGCCAACCTCGCATGTATAAGTACAGTCTGCGTTCTTTCCGGGTCTCTCGATTCGTTTTCCCGTTCCCCGCCGTTTGAACGGAAGACGGTAAGTCGCTCTACGATTTTCTCTCGGCTTCCCCGTCTCCCACTTCGCCTCGTTCGACTCCTTCATGCGGCCGGCCGGGCGCGGGGCGAACGGAGAGACCGGTGGGATAGGCGTACGGAAACCCAGGCGGCGGATTCGATTGAGAGAAGCGTTTAAGTCGCGTTGAGACGACTGACTTCTCCTGGGCCTTCGTTTGCGGCAGCAGCGTTCCTTCCCAGCCGACGAGTCACTCTGACTTCGGTGGAGGTGCTGCCGCTCGTTCCTCTTTCTCCGTTGTTCAATCGAGGCCGTACGATCTGCTTACGGAAGATTCATCGAAGTTCCTCTGCACGTTGGCGGCAGCCTCGATTGCCTCGGACGGGTCTTCCCATTATACTACCGGCAATCACACCCCTGGACAGGCACGCCGACTCCCGCGCGTAAACTCACATTCGCACTTGCAGTCCGCGGCCGGTGGCAACAACGGCGGCAGCTACCGAACGAGAGAGACTGTACGGGGCTGTATCCGGCAACACCAATAACAATACACACGGCTGCTTACGGAGGCTAATTATCATACAATTACAACCGATGCTCCCGTCCGAGGAACGCGCCGAGAAGAAGATTACCAAGTTGTGTCCGTGTGGTCCAGGACGTCAGTCTCCATGCTCGCTCGCTCGCTTGTTTGTTTGTTCATCGTTTCTTTGTTTGTTTGTCTGTTTGTTTGCTCCTCCGTCCGGTCGTTCGAACCATTCAGGGACGAACAAGATCTGACGGAGAAGCGCCTGCTCTTATCGAGAGCCTTGCGGTTCGTTCAGGAGAGCGGGAGTTTTTATTTGATGAATTTTATTCGATACATGCCCGCTCCAAGATTAGTGCACTCCTCTCCGATCTCGAAACTATGTATATCGAGGATTTTTCTCGCCGCTCCCACAGCATACGAACGGCACTAGCGAACCTCTCGTGGCGAGGGGAAGTGATGCCAGAGAAGAATCGTCCCAGAACGATTCTCAACGTCGGCCGATTCCGCCAGAATCAAGACTTCCACGTGCTGCCCGGGAGCGTGTCGGAAGCTCTTAAACCCCGTTCGTTTACCCCAGTTCTCCTCTATTGGGCGCTCTGATGCTCGGGAATCGTTCAAGTCGGACAGAGATGTAGATCATAAACGGCGGGAACGTGGAGAGAAAATGCTATTCATATGATCAAGTACGGCCAGTCAACAGGAGTCGTTCCTGCTGCTACGAGAGTCGTACATGCGGCGGAACAATAACCACAATTTATGACCCTAAACATGTCATGTCCCTACGGGTGCCCCCCGTTGTCGTTCGCTTTGTCGTCCGTTGTCACCGACCAAAGGTCGAAGTATTGCGAGGCAAGGAACGGCATATACCTATCCACGATCTCCAGAGTTCGCATGAATGCAACGTTTCTGAACGTTTCCAACGTGCAATGCCTCTATAAGGAGGGGAAAATCAATTGGGGAAACGATTCTTCCACCTCTCGCGCATACATTTGGAATTTTTCACACTGAATTCGTCTTCCCCGAGGGTGAAACGATCAACTGGTCACCGATTGATCAGAATACAATGCCACGAGAAATTCGCAGAAATTCCGGAATCCGAATGGGAAAGCGTTCTGATTCCATCCACTCCCGGACCTCCGGTGAGGTCAAGGGCGCTCGTTCCGAGGCTGAGAGCCCTGCAGTGATACGATCAGACATCATGCAGTAGGTGTAGTTCAGGAGAACTCTAAAACGACGCAGCGCCGTTTCCAGGAGGTGTCTGCTGACGGACGCGATTGCTTGTTTCAACTCGGCTCGCGAATGCGGCAGTGCCGAATGTCTCTGGGGCACCATACGTAACCGATGAATTTCTCGGCAGAGAGGCCTCAGAGAGCCGTCATCCCTCGAGAGGTCGTTCACTGACTCTCAGTGGCATGATGCCGCGGGGTTTCAGAATCCTTCACGTATTCGAGTGCAGATCAAGGTTAGTACGAGTGCGAAAGCACCAGTAGCCCCCTACGTCCGGCGACGACGTGAAGATACGGACAACCATCGTTGACAAAGTTTCATCCACAGACGGGGACGGAGCGTCCTCGATACGATGGCCACGGACTTCTGGTTCGCTCTCATCGTTGCATGGGCTAGCTTGAGGCGCCTTCACCCGGTAAATATCTATGAGACCTGTTCTGCCATTCATCCAAACGGGGTCCAAACCCCGAGCCAGGTATCTAGTGCTTCCCGCCTCGGTCAAGTCCTTCGCCCAAGACCAGCCTCTGCTCAACTCACGACCATCACCACTTGGAGACGGAGCGAACTTTGCCGATTGGCCAGATATGGGGAGAGACGAGCGAGTCGGCTATCGAGCAAGCAGATCAGAGACGAGCGGAGTGAGCGAACTTTTGATGGGATCCTCGGTCTCCTTGCCTTAATTATACGGCGATGTCTATTTCAGATCCATGGCTATGCCCGATGTCCGACTGACCGATCGCCGGCCGACCTATACGACGACGGCCTGATAGATGGATCGAGTCAAGAAGTAACCCCGACTCCCGAAGACGTCTGGCTGAGCGAGAGCTCAAGTCTTTGAGCGACACTAGGAATGTGAATCTCGGAACGCTTGAACCTCTGATACGACTTTCGAGACGAGGAAGGTCGAACATCGGAGCGAGGACGTTTCTATCCGAAATCGCAATACGAAGTCGAGGGTCTGTAGAGAGCGAATCCAACGGGCTATCTGCCGATGGTTAGTGAAAGACAGCAGGACATCACTTTCGACCAGGGCCCATTGGTCGGGCTCTTCGGTCCATTTTTCGGCAGTGGACGTCGGTCCGAGTCCTCGATGATGCCTCCTAAGCGGAAAACGGAGGCTCACGGAACGCTTCAACCACGTAAGATGATCACTACGAAAATCTCGGTCTCTTCAGTCACTCAGGGTAGAGCCGGATGGGCATTACGCCTACCGGAGTCGAAGTTGTCGGGGAGCACATGGTCAGACTTCCTTCCGACCTTGAGCTTGCAGAAGTTTCTGTCTCGTCCAGTCCGAGTCCTCGATGATGCCTCCTAAGCGGAAAACGGAGGCTCACGGAACGCTTCAACCACGTAAGATGATCACTACGAAAATCTCGGTCTCTTCAGTCACTCAGCGTAGAGCCGGATGGGCATTACGCCTACCGGAGTCGAAGTTGTCGGGGAGCACATGGTCAGACTTCCTTCCGACCTTGAGCTTGCAGAAGTTTCTGTCTCGTCCATAGGAGAGGAACTTCACGATATACTGAGAAACAGTGGCTGCAAATGAGATTTTCCAGCGTCATACGATCCCGTGTCCCGAAAACACGTAGCCCCGCACCCTCGCGAAAGGAATAAGAGAGTCCCCTTCGGAAAAGAAGGAACAACAAAAGCTCGCCGAAAATTTCGCTCGTCGTGGCGGCCGACGGAAGGCGCATCAATGAGTCGCCTCCTCGGCTTCCTTCAAGTTCGGGATAAAAGCCTCCCGTGCCTTACAAACGACCGTGATCGCTTTCTCAACCAGCTGCCAGTGCATCTGCCTCCTCGCCCATCTTCACTCCCTGTACAGCGGTGAGCCAGTGTTGCATTAGTTCGCTCCGTGGATCGGTGAGCCAGCTATTCGGCTGCTTGGTAGGCAGTCCATAGTGTCAGCTAATGTAATTCGCCCACCAAAAAGCTGAACACAAAGGGTGAAATGCGTCGATTCCCTCCGCTCGCTTGTCCCCCCCCCCTCCTCTCGGCTTCATGCTCGCTGAGAGCGACCTAGAAGCTCGGGTGGTCGGCTCGCAGTAGCTATTAGGCTTGTTTTGTTTACCGCTATCTCGTAGCCTCCTGTGCAGTGCGCTATTCGCGCGTAGACGACGGCGACGCCGCTGCCGCCTGTTGTCGGCGTCGTCGTCGTCGTTCTTGGTCGAGGTGTTTCGCTCTTAGTCCTCCTGTTCTCGGTGGACCCGACGATGGTTGTGGCGAAAGGAGTTGAGCTACCTTCGTGGCTATACCCGCCCCGTGTGAAGCAAAGTAACCGGGAACGTGGACGACAGACGGACGGACGGCCGAGCGACCGCCAACGCGCATTCTGCTCCGTAATTAGATTTCGTATCTGTCGCCACCAAGCCACCACCGACGACAAAGCTTTCCGTAGGCGTTCTCGCGTCTTTGTTCTCTATCGGAGAGGTTTCAGTTCCTCGCGTTCCTCTCCCCGTACCTGCCCGTCCATCCGCCCGCCCGCAGGCATGGTCGCTCGCCGTCGGTCTGATTCCTTTCTTTATTTATTACTGCAACTACTCCTTCCTGCCCAACTTCTGTCCCGGCCCGCGCATCTCCGAACCCGTGCTGCATGAGACGCAGGAAGCGGAGGTCCAGTCGCCAAGTTTTTCCCTCTCGATCCGCCATTCAGAAGTCCTGAAACGAAGCCGCGTCAGGGCAGAGATCCTCGTCGGGGAGATGAGAACTTCTGAATCTTTTTCCGGCATGTGGCTCGGAATTCGATTCCAGTGAGCTCGCAACAGAAATCATTTCGGACCGGCAGGACGAGACGGAGAGCCCTGGAGACCGCTTCTCCTTCTCGGAAGCGACCTGGATTCGTTTTTTTTTTTTCAAGATTGGTCATGCATCAATTCAAGACTCGGAGAGAACGGTGGTACGTGTTTTGTCGAGAGCTGCTCGGAACGAGTGATAAAGCTGCTGGGTATCCATTACGCGAACGAATGCAGGTAGCCTTCGTTCCCTAACGATGGAGGAGGAGGAGCCGGCCGGCCGCGATGATGAAAGAAGAGTCTTCATGAACGACGCTTTACAGAAATGTTTCTATTCATGCCTGTCGTTGATCTTCGCCTCCCTCCAACAGCGATGCCGCTCCCGAAGGCGTGAGCGAGCACCACCGGCAGCAGCAGCCTTGAGAGAAGTAGGACGACAACAACACGGAGAAGAACGCGAAAATAGAGAACAAGAAGGAAAAGGCCATCACCGCGCATACGCAACCATTACGTGCTTTCCCTCCGTTCCTTGCACCGTCGTCGTCGTCGTCTCTGAGGTATCATCTGGTTCCGCGGCTCCCGCATGCACGGCCACCGCTTCTGCAGCAGCGACGACGAAGGTTGCAGCTGCAGTGAGATCTGAAGCGGTGGCGGAGGGAGAAAGACTTCTCCGCGCTAGAGCGGCAGGAGCGCAAACCACGCCTTTCTATTGTCCAAATGCTACAGCGTTCGTTGGTGGCTTCGTTCGGGATGCTCCCGCACTACCAACGCTGCTGCTACCGCGTTTACCGGCGGCGTGGCGGCGGCAGCCGTCGTAGGAGCAGCAGCAGCGACGGCATAACTTCGTTCCAGTAGGCGTGAAAGACCTCTGCTTTCTTTGCCGCCCCGGCTGCAGCGGCTGTTGAACGAACTATGGAAGCCGCACAGACGCTCTGCCCAAGCTGCTTAGGGCTCACCTCGGAAACGCGGCACAAACCCGGAGAATGAGGAGTTTCCTCGCCAGTACGGCGAAGGAAGGAAATACTGCCGAACTCCGAGAGATAGTTCCACACCGGAGGGAAGAAAAAACCGTATATTCCGTCCCCGTCTCAGAATCCAGCTGGAGGTAACCAACCAACCGACTCCCGCCGCGGTGCTCAGCCACGTCGGAAAGTCTGCTGCTTGTTCGGGACAAGGAACAGATCGCAAATTTCCGTTACGTATACGCACAGGCTCCAGTGGCTGCGCGATGGTGGCCCGTCTCTGTTTATTCTCTTTTTTCCTTCCAGCGGAACTACTAATTCATGGCTGCTTCCCGTTCTGCCCTTGGGTGGCTGGTTTGCGGCGAAGGAATACTTGTTTGGCTGGTTTGCTCACTTGTTCGCTCGCAACCCGAATGCTCGGCGAGCGAGCGAGGGAGCGACCGACCGACCGTCCGACCGAGTGAGGTATTGTGGCTCCGTTGGGACTGGCAACTCAACAAGCCGTCGCCCCCGCCCCGGCGCGGCCGCCTAGCCGAGGCCGACCTAGAGTGGCAGTCGCGTATAGAATATCATCATCGGTGAAAAGAGTCGACTGGCGTCGGCTTGCCACCGGGTAAATAATGCCTCGACTCAGGCGATCGGTGGTCTTCTACCACCACTCTTTCTCTTTCGTTCTAAATTCAGTCCCTAATTTACTCACTGCTATCTCCTCTGTTATTCATACCCAAGAGGAAGGGTGAGCGGAAAGCCGCCCGTCCGCTCTTTCTCGGCAAGTGCTCCGCTTTCGGCTGGACTCCACGCCGAGGGCATGTTTAGAAATCCAGGAGACTGTGTCGGGATGCTTACCACCCCTACCGGCGGAGGACTCCGACGACGACGACGACGACACCAGCAGCAGCAGCAGCAACAGTATCAATGGCGACACCGAGAGCACGGACGACGCCGCAGAGCGAGCGATGGAAGCGGAAGGACGTTGGTAAACGGTGGGCACGGAAAACGGCGACGTAGATCATGCTCCCTCCACAACGCCGTCGACGTTATCTCGGTCAAGCTGTGTGGGCTTTTGCCTGTTCCCTCGTTCTGTCCCTGACGCCCTCAGTCAGCTTCTGAATAGGTGCATGTTCTTCTCGTGCTAATTTGCGTACCAGAGGAAAACACGTAAAGCTCTTGTTCGCGTTAACTTCACCATATATCCATACCCACCCCCTTCGCCGCCGTTCCGCCGAGACTGAGCCGGGGAGGAAAACGGGGAACCAAATTCGGGGAAAGGGGAAGGGGGAAGTACAAAAGACCGCTAGAAGTTGGCGAAGAATTAGTCGGCCTACACCGAAGTCCGCTTCCTAAGGTACGACGGAAAAAGTCGTTCATATTGTGCGGAGCAGCATTGTTCACTACGCTGTTGTTCGTATGCGACATCTTCGCAAAAGAGACAGCGGCACACGACACAACTTGCGGCCTGACGCTGACAAAGGCTCAGCTTGCCTTACTCGCGTGCAGCCCTCCTCCATTTTCTTTCTCATACAGAATGGGCGTTTTACCTGGATATCGCCATCCAACATGACAATTTCTCTCTCTCTCTCTCTCTCTCTCGGGAACCTCTTCTGGCAGATTCATCAGATGCCACTACGGGATGAACAAAACGCTGCCAGAGAGCACACAAGAGGCGGTCCCTGGATTAGGAAACAAGCTGCCTCAAGGTGTAGTATCGAGCTGCAGAACTTTCCTTGCGGAACCCGCCTGGTGGGGCTCCCCTCGCGAGACTCCCGGTCTTCAGCTCCCAACAAGCTCAGCCCGTCAAGGATCGCGAAGCACTTTCCACAATGTCTTCGTGGTCTTCGGCCTTCTCGTACAGGACAGCGAAAGCTCAGATACTAGCAGATTGATTCTCTTTCAATGGAGCAGCTATATCGGATTATATTGCCAAGATTGTTTGTCGGATCCCCTTGGATTCGTCACGAGAGGGAAGATCTGGATTCCAGGCTCCAGACTGACGAGTTTTTCCCCGCAAAGCTCGCCTTTCCCCTCCGGGCACTCCTACCGACCCTCGGTGAACTGCCACCGGCAAAACGAGGAGCGGGGATTCCTCGAGGCAGCGTGTCGGGAGCGTCAGTTGCGGGAAACGGCAGGTCGGTCTGGCGGTCGGGGGCGCGGGAGAGCGGGCGCGCCGGCGACGGGCAAGGCTGGCGCCCAACGGCGAACGTAGGACTGGGACGTAGATCTGAACGTTAAATATTCACGTAAGCGAAGTCATTACCGTTATCCCGTGCCAGGCTTCCTCCAAGGAGTCGTACCGTTCTGCGTCGCAGACGCTCTAGCCACATCCTCCTTCTACGCCTCCGTGCCGTGTCCCTCGGTTCCAGTCCCGTCCGTCGTCTCTCAAGCCCCCCGTCGCCTCCGCCGCTGCGTGACTGTCTGAGTTTCTGCTCTGGCTTCTTGCCCTCGACTCACCGACGACGAGATTCGAGGAACTCTCCAAATCCATCTGCCTGAGAGATAGCTTCTCGTTCGCCCTGCGAGCGGCGCTGCTGCTGTTGCCGCTGACCTTGTTTCCTCTGGGACTAGAACCATCAACATTTCACGCAACCGGGCCACGATCCATCCCGACCGACCGACTCACTGACTGACTCGCTCGTCCTTCCGTCCGTTCGTCTGCCTGCCGGCTGGCATTTCAAGCAGAAGCTAAGACGGCAGAGCCAGCTCCTGCCTGGTGAATTTTCGCGGATCTCCGGCGAAGTTTCTTTCAGCGAACTTCATTGTCCGCTCCTCGCTGACCCGAGCGTTCTTCCCGATTTTTTTACCTTTCCGTATGGAAGACGCTTTTTCCGCTGGTAAAAAAAGCTCAATGCCCGGCTGCATGCTATCGCGCAGACTCGATGTTTTGTTCCCGCGCGACGCGCCAAGATAAGCTCACCTGATCTCATCATCATGCTCCGGATAAGGTGGGCGTGTTCGCGACGCGTGCTTGCGGACGCTGGTGAGGGGGGTTTAATCCTCATATCGGCAGTTGATTAAAGCTAACCAACCGATTAACGCCTCTCGCGCAACAACGATACAATTCCGGCGAACACACACGCTGCCGCACGCGAGAAAATCCACACGTCAGTCATTCGATAACAGATGCACCCACTCGCTTGATCGGACCCCGGGACCCCGACCAGCGGAATACAAGTACAGAGGAGAGATTTTATTAGGTAGTCGCTCCGCGCCGAAGCCCGCTTCCCTTCTAAAGTCCAGATAAGTCTCAATCACTTCCCACTGGGCTTCGAAACGTTCATTGTCCGCCGACGCTGGCCGTTCGGTGCGGGCCATTCCCAGAGATTCGAAACTCAGTCAGAGAGCGGACTCGGCTGAAACATCGCAGTCTTGGCTTACGTCCATGTCGTTCCGTTACATCACGTCAGGCTGACCAGGTGAACAAGGAACAGCCTCTACAGCGGACTTGGGACTTTCAGAGAAATTTATTCATGTCGAGCGAGCCGCTCAGTTGCCCCAGAGGAGAGCCGCGGAATTCGTTTTCCTCGCTCTGCTGTGCGCCTGCTGCTCCTTCCACGAATTTCCCTTCACTGCTTTCTCCCAGTCAGAGCTCGGTCTCGTCTCAGGGAATGGCGTTCGCCGCGCGAGCGATGGAGGAACCGGAGCGACTGTCGGAGGATTGAGCATCAGTTTACGTGGTTGAGCTCCATGGGACGGTCCGCGAAAGCTCCGGAGCCTTCGTGGCGAGTTCGCTGGGAACATATCGATGGAGAGACAGGCCGCAACGCTTGCTCCAGGTTTCCGAGCCGATCCCCTTGTTCCGAATGATCTCCTCGGTCGAGAGCATACGATTCAGAGGGAGCATTCTTCGGTCGGGAGAAGAGTGAGATGTGATCTGCACGTTCTTTTTTTTTGCGATCGTTTCAAAGGGACGTCGCGAAGGTTTTGTGGTCGGACAAGACGGCGGCTCCGACGATTGTAAAATTGGCTGACTGGACCGACCGACGGGGTGGCAGGTAACGCTCCCTTTGAAAAGGCAGGACGTGATATCAAGCTGCCGACTCTGTCGAGAAACGTTTTTATCCGGGAGCACGAGTGAGAGAGACGATCCCCTAATTCAGGTACATCAGACTTTTTTACATTTTTTTTGTGTCTTTTCCCCTGATTTCTGACGGCACGGCGACTAGATCGCAGGTTTCGCGGTGCTGGGGACGCCTGCGAACCGTGGTCTAAATAAAGGAAAAATTTCCCGAAATTCCCCGGACCTCCCCGTCGGCTCCGCACCCGTGATATTTGTTATTCTCTCTTTGTTCCAACATATTCGGCTCCCCTTGGAGCTTGTCCGGCTGGAGGACCTCGGACGTTCCAATTGAATGCAGGCGAATAGAACAAAAGACGTGATACCGCGCCCTCCCAACGGTATATCTTGTGTCCGTAACAACGCATACACTGTACTCATCACTGACGCTTTGTCGGTGCGGTCGACGCCACCTTACGGTTGGTTGCTCAGCCGCTCCGTATCTTGAAGAAAAACGAACCCAAAACGAACGAGCGGTGAGGAAACGAACGCCGCACGCAGACGAAGCTCTCGTATCTCTCGTCGTCCCTGGTGCCGATGTCGCTCTTGCTTCTTCGAGTCCCGTTCCTGCTCCTGTTCCCACTTCTACTACTTCGTTGCTACCGGACCACCGTCTTGCACACAGAGGAACTCGCACATGCGGGGCACGTCCGAGGCAATCTCTATTAGGACACCCTGCGAGCAACGAAGGCACTCGGCAAGCTCTCGGTGCTCTCGTCCGCCGCTCCTCCTATCCGATCTCGTCCATCCACTCGTTTACCAGATATTCGTTCTCTGGCTCCGGAACATCGCTCGGCGAGCCACCGAGACCGATGGTTCCACCTCAGGCTGCATCAGGGACTCCGAAACTCTCGCCTACGGACTCCGCGACCAAACGGAATCGGTCGGAGGGGCGCCTCCAGTGAATCTCCAGGTCGCGCATCGACCCAGAAGCTTCTCGATTTCCATCCTACGCGTAGACGTGCCCTTATATTTTTCCTCGAGTCTTACTTCGAATTGGTCTTTTCTTCCGTGTCGCTCCATCCGTCTGATCCATCCTCCTGTTCCTCAGACCACCGCAACTACAAATGGTATCGGGCCGCTCATCCGTCCCCTTCCCCCTCCGGGACCATGCGATGATAACGCGATGATCACCACGACAGGCAACGGAAGCGGAAACGCACGCGCTTTGCTATCGTCGTCTGTATCATCTATCTGATGGTACACAGTATCACCGCGGCAGGTTTACGCGCAAATGTGTGTTTGCGCCGGCTGGGTCTCTCGGTCCAACTGGCAGGCTAGAGTCCGCTGGAATCTCAACTCGTTAGCTAATATCGCCTCGAAATTAAAACGCCGATGACCCCGAGCCGGCCGTCCCTTGCGACAAGTTCCTGTCGACTCCGCCGTCGACCTCGAGCCGAATGAGCGGATTTTCGGGAACCTCCAACGGGCTTCGAGCTCCACAGCTAGCTGATCCGGCTCTTTCGCCGGTCGCGTCGTTGGGTTTTCTGCCATTCGAAAGCCCCCGTGTCCGTAAATTGTGCCCCCCGGAGAAGGAGCGTACGGCTGATTTTCTCCGTACAATCTACTGTGGTCCCAATGGTTCGTTTGACGCTATCGCAAAGGGAACCAGCTTGTGATAGACCAGCATCTATCACGGTTCTGCGACGGCGCAAATTATTCACATTTATGCAGCTAGTTATCCGCTGATTCGAGCATGGTATTCAGCCCGACCGTTTGATGCCCTATATTCGGCGAATGGGGAGCAGTTCCATACGTCATCCCCCGCCGAATTGAGACTTTATTCCCATTCGTTCTCGGAGCTCTCAGACTAGCCTGCTTTATCTGATCGCGGGTCCGCTTTCGAATGCAAACGACTGAACGGATGATGAATTGCCGAGAGTTCCCCGGGGGTCGACGCGCCCGGATCCGATGGGGGACGGTATCAAGGGAGGCTGAAGATAATTATTATGGGCGATACGGATACAAGGAATAACCCCCATAGTCTCAGTTCGGGTATTTCTGACAATCGACGTTATTTCCGTTGTCAAAGAATTTCCTCCAGTATTCCGGAACCGAATGCCCTCGCAACTCGACGGAATCACGTGTTGACACGGTATTCGGCCGGACCTTCGTGGTTTCGAGATCAATCAGCAGACTGAGCGAGCAGACGATCGACCGGCTGTCTCATTCACTGGGAATATGATGGACGAAAGACGGGAGAGCTCTACTTTTGGGAGGATCACAATAAAAGACTCAATGCTCCCTTCCTCCACGCTTGCCTGCCTGCTCGCGTATCCGTCTCGTCGTTTGTTCCGTCCGTCGGCTCGTCGGTCAGCCGGACGGCGGGCCGGCACGCAGACAGCTGTGCCTTCGGAAACCCCAGCAGCAAGCATCGAGTGGGAGAATGCGACAGTCGGGAACATGATGACGAACTATATAACGCCTTCTATCTCAACGGTATCCGTCTTCGGACGCCTTCTCCGCGCTGACTACTTCTCTCGCCGAGAGCCGAAAAATGGCAAGATGGCTTGTGGACGGGTCGGGATTCGAATCAGTCAGCCATACCGTCGCCGTGTGAAAGAAATCGAGTCGCACCAGCCTCCCCCACTGTCCGATTCTTTCTCGTCGGGCGGGAAGACGACCGCGGCGACAAATCTCACGGATAACTTCACTGGTCCGGTGGAAGCAAAGGAGGACCAGGAGAGGCAGGAAAGAACTGCTATGGCATGAAGTCGACTGTGAGTGATGAAACTATCGTGGCGACCATCCGTGTAATCAGATCTTTCGGACACCAGTCGATCGGATCGTCGCACAAGTCTATCCGCGTCCGCTCAATCTTCCCCGGCCGCAACCTGGCCGGCCATTGTTGCAGTCATCGCGTTATTTTCATCACCTGCTCGAACGCCGTCACCGGCGATCGGGTGAATACATCGCTGCGTAGATTAGCTCATCTTGATGGGTCGACTGATTAATCGGAATCCCCCGCATCGATACCGCTCGGCGTTTTTTGCTCCGAGCGGATCTTGAGTTCACCTCACTCACTCACTCTCTCGCAGAGGACGAAGGGGGAGACGGCAAGCGCTTCCCTCGGGGTATGTACTCGGAACGGGTCGCTACTCGAACGGAGGGATTGGGCGAGTGCATGTATAAATCATGTTGAGAAGCTGTTGGCCGTTGAGATTAGCGCGAGGGTCAAACAAAGTGCAAAGAAACGCTCAACTCCTTCTGAGCAGCAGAAGCCACCCACACTCGGACGTGCACACGAACGCTGATCTACGAACTCGCAGGGAAACTCGCTGGAGATTGGAGAAGCTCAGAAGGAACAGCGGAGGAGCGGCGATACCAGACAGCCACGGTACCGGCGGATCGGGGTTGGCTTGGAAAAGAACGACAGAAAGGTGTGGGGCGAGGGGTCGGTCGGTCGGACTGGGGGCTGGCGGGCGGTCGGTCGGACGGAGGAAGAGGCGCACCGACGGGGCCGCGAGGATGAGCGAAGAGCCGGAGCTTCTAGTATTGAACTCCGAAGGCAGCCGGTGAATTTCAACGAGCCATCGATTGCACAACTTTTCTCGGGGCCTTCAGTGAAGGAACGCACTACAAAGTCTGCGTCGAGCGATGCTGAGCCGATGCAAGACGAGGAGAGGGGAAGGCTGGTCTGGTCGATAGGAAGAGCCAGAGACCGGACCGGGCGGGCGGAGAGAGGCGGATGGTAGGGGTAGGGGCGATGCGAAACTCCGTGAGTTGCATCGCTTAGATCGTCGCTTGCTTCTGCTGGCTGGCTGTTGCGCACCGGCGACCGCGGAGGCGGAAGGGGTGAGTTTTCCACGCGTCAACTCATACACAGGGAAAGGCAGCGGTATCGGCGGGAGAGCGATGTTTTTCATCGTCGCACTTTCCCTGGTTGAATTCCGAGCATTTTTCGGGGTCTTCGATGCGTCCCGGCTGAATTTCGGCCATCTTCGGCCAGCTCATCGGACTTCTGCCACCTATCAACATCAAAAATATCAATTCTTCCGCCATCGAGACTTCTCCCCGCCTCCTCGCCTTCCGTCCACGCAAACAGGAACTCTGTCTTGGAGTCGAATCTTGAATTTGCGAATCGAAGGTGGGGGACAGAGGAGACAGTATATTTTTCTTCCGTAGGCTTCGCCCTACCCGGCGAGGAGAGCCGTCACGGACCAGAATCTTATCCTGTGCCTTGAGCACTCTTTGATCGCTTCTTATGTGCCGCCGCAGCGGCCACTGTTGTTGATAGCCGGCCATGGGAAGCGCGCCTCAGTCGCCGCCCCTCCCCCTCTCCCCCGCCCGGCCCTCCGCCGATCTCTACGACGACGACGACGGTGGCAGGAAATGAAACTTCTCCTCTTTTCGTTCTTTTCGCGCCCTTCCAGCTCGCATATCCATCTCCTTAGCTCCGACCGCGTTCTTTTGTGGTCAGGCGATATGCAGCCGACCGGCAGCGCGGGGACTCGAACAGACCTCCATACAGAATGAGGATAGCTCATGATCTGCTTTGCTCCGGGCTGTGCACGCCGGAATTTCCAATCTAGATTCAGAGGGGATCCAAAATGAGGAATGACAAGGTTCTATTTTCGGCGATGAATGAGTCCTCCACAAGTCTCGCGATACGATTCTTCGACTACATGAAACTCTGCGTGTCGCTCCCGGACAGCGGTGATCGTCGGAATTTATTTGAGCTGCGCCTAATAAGCCGGGTGCCTCAGCTTGAGCTTAACTCCGGCCCTTCGACCTCGCTCCTCAGTCCGCTTGAGCTTGATGATGGTGTTTTGTAACATTCCTTCAGAGCTGCTGTAACGCAGTGTTGAACATGCCTCGAACGGAAGGAAGGTCAAGACCTGTGACGAGTGGGATTACCCGAAACCCGTCCTGGCTTTCCTGCCCTGGGATCGCTGCCCAAGAATAGGAAGAAGAGCCAGCTCGCGAGCTTGTTCCTTCTCTCTCCGGCTCCGTCTGTCCGTTCGCAGGAGGGAGCGAGGGGGAGCCGGACTGCCGGCCAGCCGGGCGAGCGGTCGGTCGGCTAGCCGGCCCTCCATTGTTTAGAAGTGATAACTGCTCTGTGACCATTAAAGAAGCTTAGTGAGGCTTTCCGAGTGTTTGCTTAGCCTTTGGTCCTTCGGTGGACATCATTAGGCTGATGGACCTTGTCGCTTCTTCTTGTTTTTTCTGCTTCGAACCTTTTCTATGAAGTAATATGCTTCTGTTGCTACAGCGGCTTTCGCTTTCCTCGCTCTCCTTCAGCCGTCGATGCTCTGCTTCTCACGGTCCCGTCTTTGCTGAACACCCGACGGCGATTGTACGGAGTCGGCAAATGGTTGTATTTTCGCTTCGATTCCGCCCACGGCGCTGATTTCCCCGAATAAGATTTATCCACACCAATCGGTGGGCGCGAGATTCGACAGGAGAATCCTGTCCTCCATACTCGGTATGAGAAGCTCCTCTTTGTTTGAGAGGACTTCTCAGATTCAATCGTATCGACTAGACAGCCGGACGTACAAGCAAGCAAACGGACAGTCGAGTCGAGTGACTCAATGCCGTCGAGGTGGATGTCGTGGGCGCGGTGGCCTCTCTTGAATGGGTCTTCCGACGGACGCCATCGGCCGGTCGGAGGAGAGAGGCGAGACGAGGAGCCGAGCATTTCGATCCCGCGGTGTGATATATCGATGAAGGATTTTCTCCGATTCCCATTGCTCGGCTCCCCGCTGCATCGCAAGGACATGCCACACAAATAAATAACCGTATCACAAAGTTGCCTCAGCGTACTGGCCAGCGACCACTGACTCCGGGAAACGCCACGGAAAATGAATTGGATTCTTCTCCCTTGCCTCTAAATTTTCCCGAGGCCCCCTGGTCTTGTCGTAACTGTATTTTCCGTTTCGCAATACTCGCGGTCGACAGATGAGAACATTCTCCTCTATCCTGGTGGAGACTAGCCCAACATTCGGACTCTCTTATTACGACGGGTTATTCCTCTGATTCCTCGATTCAATGTTTTACATCGGTGCCAATCTCCCTCTCGATCGGGATCTCGTCTCGACCGCAGGTTCGATGAGGGTCGAGCGTTTCGATTGCGAACCGAGAACTCGCAGCTGACATGTCGAAATTGGAACACGCTTCGAGGATCGTCGAGCTTCTCTGTAAATTGGACGTCTGTCTCCTCATGGTTCGCTCTACCGGTGGACCACCCACTACAAATGCGGTGGAAAGTTTGAAATACTTTGACAAGAGTGGAAGTAATCGACAGAAATATGTCATTCTTGACAACTCTAGGCGAGACCCCGCTCACTCGAGGAGGGAAGCTGTTTGCCATAATTGATGCCATAGCGGCTAGGTGACCATCGCCTCCTCGGTGGATACGAGAGGCTACGGAGGAGCCGTAGAGAACGCTCCTCACCTCGGCGGGAGGAGCGACAGCGAGCTCGAAGGCTGGTGAGTCGGCCGAATGGCTTGCCTGCTGGCTGGCTGACCACTCGGCTTACCAAATGGTCAAAAGTTCGTCGAGCGAATTTATTCTGACCACGTCACGAAGGACGACACGTCGCAATAATTTTATCGGTGGCAGCCACTGGACGGCACAGCGGCGGCGGCACTTGCAGTCAGGTAGCGGGCAGGCTTGCTTCGTTGCTCGTCGCAGCTTCACGCCTCCTCCTTCTGCTCCATCCAACAAATGCTGTAGCGCTTGACGCGAGTGCAAATGTCGCTGCTGACTTGCCCGTGGGTCGTTCTCTTGATGGCAATATCCGGAGCTCTCAGCCACGTTTGACCACTGCCCGAGTTGGCATCGCACCACGAGCTCGGCTCAACCGCTAAATGAACTGTATGATTGGCAATTGGCCGAAGCGAGATTGAGTGGCAGAAATCCCCGAGCCGTGAAAATCTCCCTCGTTTTAAAGATCGGTTGGCGTTCCACGACGACTTCATAATTTCGTCCACTGTCTGCGTGGCGTTTTTCGCTGTTCCTCCTGAGGCTCTTCGAACGTGGAAATGCTGCTCAGAGGAGACAGCGAACAAACTGCAGTGAGGGAGGGAGGGGGAGGAGAAACGAATCCTGAAAAAAAATGAAAGTACAAAAACGGAGATGACTACTTCTTTGGTAAGTAGTACGGAGCGAGTGGAGAAGACGGGGAATCAGGTCAGGGCATTTCAACAAAGTGGAGTTGAGAAGCTAGAACGAATGGACGCCAAATAAAAATTTGTCAGTTCCGTACAAAAATCTCAACCTAGGCTTTCTCACACTTGGAATGAGCTTTGCGAGCGGGCGAATGAACGAGCGAGTGAGCGCGTGAGTGGCGAGCGAGCGGAGAGCCGACCGACCGGGTGGCAAGGCGGGCGAGTGAATCGGCTCAGCGTGGAGAGAACGAGCGAGGAAAAGAAGAAAAACGCTGAGAGGCATTTGTGTGCGGTTCATCTCCCCCTGCCGGCGCAGAGCCGCCTCCGCCGTGTGAGTCGACCAGTCCAGATCACCAAGATTACCACCTCAGTGCGGAGCGCTAATCAGACGTGGGAGAAGAGTGAAAAACGGTGAATGCGAGCAACGACCAGGAGGAACCGGGAAAAGAGCAAGGCGAGCCGAAGGCGGCGGAGGAGGAGGAGGAAGGAGAAGAGGCATCGCAGCGGACGCACGAAGAAAGAGATCAAAAATTCATTTCTCGTTCCTTGTTCCCTGCTCCCATTCAAAAGCGTCGATCGTCGCTGTTGTCTGAGATGTTGAGGAGGACGCCGATGATAAGAAATGGGCTTTCACTTCGAATCGGGAGGGCAAGCGAGAGGAACGCGGAGAGAATTCAGGCACACCAAGGAGCCTCAAGAAATGGGGACGAGGGGCAGGAGAAGGGGAAAAGAGGCGCGGTGAAGGCCGCCACCGCCGCCCGCACTGAGTGAGAAACTACACTAAGAACTCGACCGATGCCAAGACAAAACGCAACGACGAGAGTAGGAGAGAGCGGGAAATAAAAGCGAACGTTGAGAGACGGAGAGTTTGGGCGATTATTTTCAGCTACGACCAAAGGAAGGCGAGGTCTCGGAAAAGGCCGCGGCCGAAGGAAGCCGTAGCGGAGGGGGCCGTGGGGGCCGTTCGACGGGGCCGGGTCGGGGCTCAGAAAGGACCGAGGATGAGATCGGGGGGGGGGGCGTAGGGGAGGGAGAAAGAGCCAGGGGAAGTCAGGGGATGACGATTGGGGCGAAGAGAGGCAAGAATCGCTCCCAAAGGCATTGAACCGATCGGCAGCTAAAGTGAAAGAATGGCAGCGGCCGGAGAAGGAAAGGCGTTTGTCTCATCTTTTCGAATTGAGATCTCATCACACTCTGATGGGCAGCCACTCCTGTTTGCTCCTGTGAAACGAAACGAGATGTAGCCTTTGTTGTTTGCAGAACTCCTCGAAGTAGTTTTCCGTCCGCTCGCTATCGCTCATATGAACCCGGCGATTTCTCTTCCCCTTCAACCTCCCCCCCCTCTGGATACGTCATGCGAATCGGAGAGGGCGGGGAGGTCGGTGAACTGATACCGAACATTTTCACAATGAGTTCGCAGTCGCTTTCTGGAGTTTCGTGTCATCATCTCGTGATTCCTCGTGCGAACCGATGACGTTTTCTATATACCGGTCGACGGTGTCCTTCCGAGAGCGCACAATTCATTGACCGAATATTCAGACTCCGATGTATCGGCGGGAAGTCCAACACGACGGCGGGAGATACGAGCGATCTTCGCGGTTTGTTGTTGTTGCATCGCTGCGGAGGGCTTTCTGAAAAGCTGCCCGGCGAGCGGGGCCCAGACCGCCGCCTAGCAAGCCGGCGAGCGGGCGTATGACAAACGGACCCGAAACACGCTTTTAAAGAAACACAAATGGAGATCCTGCCTTTCTGAGTGCGTGCATCTCTCGTCCTCTCTCGTTGTCGCGCTGTTTGAAGTGAGATGGTTGTGTTTACGCGCCACCGAGATGAGAGCAGTCCGCTACATCATTCGGCAGCAATATGACTCTCTCGTCGGGCCCTGCCGTCACCATTCACGCCGCGAGAACTCCATTCTCCGAGCGAAGCTCGCCGCATCTCTCCTTCTACCGCCACCTATGTACATACAATATTTACATCGTACTCTGGGGTCTCGGGCGGATCTTCCCTCAACTTGACACGATATTGAACAACTCTCAGGATTCGTGGTGGTCAAGACACCATGGTCCCCCAGGAGTCTCGCGAACTCTCTATCTCGAGAAAGTATATCCGTGAGGTCGTTCAAAAAATCATCGAGACGGCCCCACCGACCCGTTCCGGGATGAGGGGAGGGCGACATCCATCGATGTCTCAATCCGCGAGATTCCGCTAATCTCGAGACCCAGAAGCGACAAGCACTCCCGAAGAGGAGGGATATCAGATGCGCGGGTACGTCAAAGTCAGTATGCCTTCGGCGGAGAACCTCCGATCTCTCGGAAAACTGTCGATCTAAGGCGTCTAATGTTCTTTTAGATCAGTCGCCCCCGTTGGTCCAAAGAACGCCGAAGAGAAGCACCTCGATGTCCGCTTCGGCACTGCGGGGATCGTTGTACCGACCAGCGGTTGCGTCGACGAATCGGAACTCGAGCGAATCAAGCGTACCGCAGGAGTAGAACTCGTAAAAAAGCCTGCTCGCAGAATCATACAGATAAAATCCCGACGATGATGATACGGTGGACCCAGAGAGGCTTCGCTGCTGCAAGTACATCGCAGCGAAGGTTGAGCCGACCTAAGGGGGACGCGGGCAGCCGACGAACGAGCGTGCTGGGAGCGAACGGCCATCCGCACAGGAGAGTTGGAAGAGTTCTTCTAATGACGCCTAATGGATGAGAACCAACCGGACGGTAAAAATCCGGCCGCGACCACAGCACGATAAACGGATCGTTGACGACTAAGAAAGTAGACCTCATCCTCTCTTTCGGCCGCTTTCGCTAGAGGGACGTTCGAGCAGCGAAGCGAGGGATAGGCGAACGAACGGACGTCGTGCGCTCTCCCTGTCGATTTCCACCCGCCGCCAGGTCCATCGGTGTTTGGACGAGCGAAAGTGCGTGTGTTTTGTGAAGGTCGGACGGAGCCTTAGCAGAGGAACTTACGGCTGCAAGCGCCGCTCCATCCGGTTGCCTAGTCGGTCGATCCCTTCTCGATCGCATCGTGGGTAAGATCTCCGAATCTAGGGGGACGATACTATTTCAGGCGATCTCAGGACGATCATCGCAAGCATCGATGAGACCGTCGGGCACAACACGTTGGAGATTCATCCGATAGACGTCGAGGCACGTGGGTTCGCGGGCCGTACAAGGGCGGGATTATCGATAGGATACCGAAAAGCGCCGGGACGACAAAGGAACGAACGAACCAACGAACACAGAGGAACAAACAGACAAACCTATACCCTGCCAGCCAGTCAACGGAGGGACGACCGAATGGATGAACGAACGAACGGGAGAGCGAATAAATGGATAGACGGAGGAGCAGAAGGAAACAATTCAGCGAATTCCGATATTCAATTCAATCGCGTCCTGCCTTTGTCAGTCGGTCTCTTGCCCGATCTTCTCGCTCTTTTCGTTTCCGGGTCGTCCCCGTCGATGTTGTTCTGCGTTCGTGCCGTTACTCAGTCTTTCCGATGCCCAGTTTACTTTTCCATCCCTCACCCGGCTGCTGTGTGGCTTCGTTCGGTGACGCGTTCCGCGGCTCTCTCATTCGAAGAGCAGCAGTACAACGACGAACGAAGACTGTTTTAGGGATGCGGGCGTGTCCTTTGCCGTGAGTGAGGGGCACGAAGGAAAAACCTTATGTATCCGTTTCTTCTTGCCCCCGTCCGAGGTTCCTCAGCGCATCCTCCTCGCCAGCACTCCGGGAAAATGTTCCGAGATCGGTTAAGGCCCACCGACTTCGCTCTCTCGGATCGGATCTGGACAATCCAGCGTTGCTCCGGAAGTGGGTTTCTAGAGCTGCGTCGAGAGCCTAGGTTGAAGCCCCCGTCGGATGAGACTAGAAGTCCGATCAGAGGATTCCTTCGCCCCTCAGATCACCGGAGTGCGTTCGTCCCGGAATTTTGATTAGTTCACACGTCATTCAAAGGTTTCCCTGATCGATTGACTGATTGATTAGTACGAATATAAGCCGGAGACTCCCCGGATTACGGTGAAAATTTCCCCGAGGCGGCTGTGTATGCGGAGCCCAAAGTCAGCGTCCTTCACCTTCAATAGTCCTGGACAACATCGATTCGAATTTCGCAGTACAGTGGGGATGAGGCTCCTAAAGTATCATGTATTTTGATTCCTCATAATCCTTGCCCAGATGGGACCCGTCAGGTCCCGGAACTGAATGACTCGGAGAAACCCCCGTCCCCACAAAACCGGCGGCTCTGATCAATGGTATCGAAGGAGCTGGTCGCTGCGCGAGCTTGCGCATTGGGATGGTCCGATCGGTCGTGAGATGAATTTTCGGCAGCCTCAGAAGACAGCTCGCAAACAAGCTTTGTGATTGAATAAACAGGTAATTCCCTAATGAGTTTAATTTGGACGCGCGGGGCGACAACCCCTAAACAAGCGTAAGCAGAAGATGAAAGCAAACATCACAAGAGTGGGTCGAGGTTGATGTCGGTGGCAGGAGCTCCTCAATCGAGGGGAAGAAGCTCCTCGGGAGCAAAGTTGCAAAGGTATCTGAAGCGCGAACTAGTCAGCTAGCGAAAGAGCGAACGAACGCTGCTGAAGAGGCAAAATCGATCAATTTCAAAGCATTAAGCGACGTAACCCAGCCATGCGGATGATGTTCACAACTTCTCCAACCTGTACGCTGGCTACAAGCTCTCGATCACGCGCTGGCCGACAACGACGAGAGAGCGAAAGCACGCTCCAGGAGCCGATTTTTTCTTTGTCTTCCTTCCTAATCGATATTGAAATTTATGATCGGTTCCCGCAGGAAAGTCTCGCAGAGATGCAGCTGCCGACGGATCTGGCGAAATGCTTGACACAGTTCAATAGATGCGGAGGTGGATGCATTCCGAACACATGTGGCATTGGAAGAACTCGTGAATAGCGCTCGAATCGATTGGTGGAACCAGCAAATGAACGAGCCGATCGATGAGAGTCACCCGATTGGTTTTCGAGCCGAGCTGAACATGAGATCGACCGAGTACCGTTTGCTCCGACGACATTGAGAACGTTATCACTTGGTGCGAGCTTCCGAGCCGAGAATCAATGATTCGGTCTCGAGCGATTGGGTTCCGATTGAATTTCAACGATAACGGCGTCTAAATTATCCACTTCCGAATCGATAATCAGGGAATGCTTCATTTTCCCGAACCACGGAGTAGTCCGCGTCATCACCGACGAGGGTCCAAATACTCACCTGAAATCGGAGAAATCGAGTTAGTGCTAACAAAACGTATGAATGAATCCTCTACTCGCACCCAAACAATGCTCAGGTCTCTTGCTGATCGGGGCTCAGCAAGCCTATTATCAGCTCGGGAAGAAAAGACACTTAGTAAGACAGTAAGCATTGACCACGTCTGGTAGCATGGCACCGCGGATGCTCTGGATGGCGACTCGTTGGGTCGGATAATCGCTGTTGGTGAGGAAAAGTCATTCGTTGGCTCGAAGTTTCCTTATCTCGCTTTCGCTATGAGGGCGATCATTAGTTCGCAGGACGAGCCTACGACACGCCGAACAGCCCGACTCGTTGCTTGCTTCGGTGGCTGCTGAAAACGCTGGCGACCAATTGGGCCACCTGCCACACATTGGCCTCGCAGTTTGAGTCTGGCCGGGGAACTCAGTCAGACTGCTGAACGTCACCGATATGGCAAGCCGTGTCCCTTCAGGAGAGCCCAGAAGCTAGCGATCTACCGACAGGAGCCGGAGCTGCCTCTGAGTAGAGAACAGCCCTGATTGGAATAGTTGGAGGAATGATGATTTGAATAATCAATGGCTTCAGGCTGAGTGATTGACCGCCCTCGGAACAGGACATATACAATATCCCTCGGAGGCAAACTCGAGCTCTCTCCTCCGCTCAGAAATCGCAGGTGTCTGAGGCCCTGGTCAGAAAGAGCACGTGCTCTCATCTCAGGCGCTCCCTGCCGCTCAGCATCGGAGCCCCTGCTCTAAACAACAGACACACGCCCACGGTTGCAATCTTGAAGTGATCGAACAAAGTCCGTGGCTCTCGATGACGTCACGTTTCACTCGACCGCTGTACAACATCTATTGGCCATACATAGAAAGCGGCGGGGAGCTCGAAGGAATTCTGAGCGAACTTCCTTCGCGTCATCTTCGTGACTCCTCCTCGAAGCGAGCCTCCTATCGCCACACTCCACCGAGAGCACACAAGATTACCCCGGAGGAAAATCATTCCCATACGCCTTTCGCGGATGCAAGTAGCTCGCTGGCCGGTTTCCTGTACGTCTTTTTGGCGGGCCCCCGGGTGCTCGGGGGAACGTCCGCAAGGTCCCGCGGCTGCTGCAGGATGAGACGGAGAGCACGCACAACATGCAAGAGTGGTGCGCGGTTGGGGCGGGGCTCAGGTTTACCGACGGAGAGCGATAGAGCCGGGCTCGTTGAGGAAACTAGACTCACGGTTGGTTTGCACACAGCCTCCGAGGATCGGGTTACAGCGAGCGATGCAGTAGGACGCTGCGCGGAACACGACCAGCCAACTTCTGGGAACTGGTAGTGTACTCTTCCGGGAGAGAGGATAGTTGGTAGTGAATCGGTCCTGGCGGGACGGCGCACGACAGGATAGAACACCGCACATCCACCTCTCTCGGATGCGCCTTTCTTTCCGTGCACCGATATCAGAAACGAGGTCAGGTTGAGTTTATGAGAATCTCAAATAGAGGAGCGCATTTGCATGCGATACAACCAGAACGGCGCAGAGCGAGAAGACGCAAACGAGGCAGGCGAAATCAACCGGCTCCGCGCTTTCTCCTCCGGAGCCGTCTCTCTCGCCTCCGCCCGTAGACGTCGACCTGGAGTTGTTCAAGCTCAAGCCCGCTGTCGTCGACCTGATCCCAGATGAGCGGGCAATGTCATAGAGGAGAATACCTGCGAGCAAATCGGATTTCCCCAAGAAGTGAACCATAAACCTGTCACTAGCTCGTCCCGTTGAGCGAAACCTCGCGATACGTCGACCTGTTCCTGCCCTCTCTAATGGCAGTTGAAATGCGTCGTAAGAGCTTGATGCGCAATATTCAGCATTCTTAGAGCAGAAGAGCATTCGGTCGAAGCGTTATCAGCACGACATCTGTCATGGGATGAAGTTTAGCCAGCGAGATAATCGGTGTCGGCTTCCTCCACCTACTCCGGCCGGATCGGACAGATGAAACGTCCGTTTTCCCCTTTCGAGTGCGAATGCATAATTCATGGTTACGTACGGTCTCTCTGAATCCCCCTAATGATCCTGAGGACTCTCCTATGGTGGGATGAGCCAACTCCCCTCACACGAAAGCAGACTGCCCGGCGAACGTGATCTGGAAATCTCAAACATGTCCATTGTTCCAATAAGGTTCGAGAGAGAGAGTTGTTTGGCGAAACACGGACTTCGCAACCGCGGCACTCGGCCGGATAGGAACAGCACAAAGTCTCGATGTGTCCTTGATCCAAACTTCAGGCGGAGGAGCTGGCGGCGAGAATCAGCTACTTGGGGCCCGGCGAACGAATCCGCACCAAGTTTGCTGTCGACGATCCTCGTCACTCTCGAGGTTCGTCCTGCATATCGTGCAAGCTCCGAGTTTCTAACACCCACCGTGTCTTCTAGTCACAGGTTTCCGAAGCGAGAAGACACCCGCAGCTACGAAACGTGTACGACGGCTCGGAACGACGGGTTTGAGCTCAAAGAGGAATGCGCAAATGAGAGAGATGAACGATAAAGGTAGTAACACAAGTTGCCAATGTCAACCCTCTGTTCGCCCGAGCATGCAAACTTTACTCATCAGCACATTGCCTCATTCATTCGGTGGCAGCCAGGTATGGCAGGCATCGGTTGCATTCATCATGAATCAGCAACACGACCCACAACGGCGATAGTACCGGCAGTGGTGACTGTTGCCTACGCGCCGAGTTTGGCAGAGCATGACGGCGGCGTCAAATATTAACTGACGGGGGATAAAGTAGGAGAGAAAAAGCTTCACGGCATAGATGGCAAACTGACTGACTGACTGGTTGACTGGCAGGCACGACGGCAGCTTGCACGGTTGCTAGCGAGCTGCCGACTGGTAGTCAGAGGGTTGGTTCGTCATGATGGTCGCTCATTAGCTGTAATTCCATCAGCACATGTTCTGCGATGAGAGCAGGAAAGGAACAGCATCGGCCATTATTCACCGACTTTCTACGGCTTGCTTCGCAGCAGACTGCCTGCCTCCTTGCTTGACTGGCTCTTTCATCGACTGCCGTACTCCTCGGAAGGTTGGTTGGTAAGTTAGCTCGTCGTCCGTCCTTCCTTCCTGCCTGCCCGCTCGCCGTCTGCCTTCTGTCGTCGTACCTTCTTTATGGTCTTCCCTTGACGTAGCGTCGTCATCGTCGTTGGGAGCGCACCCCAGTCTTCCCTAGCGAGTTATGGAGCTCGACATATTCGCTTTTTCGTGTCTCGCTGAGGGACCGACTTTCAATAAATCCCCCGCCGACACTAAACTCGCGGTTGACCATTAGTCACTAAGTGAGTCGATGGGTAAATAATCGAACGGATACGCAACTGATTAGTAGGGAAATGAATATCGTTTCCTCCTTCGGAGAATGGGCGATGTGACTCGCATCTAGATTCTAGAACTCGACGCTCCCAGAGCGACTTCCGTGACCGATCCCGCTCTCCTCGGGAGAAACACGATCGTCTCGCATTCCGACGATTCAAAAACAGAGATGGAACGATATACACGCGTGAGTACACTAGGACATGCGATCATTCAGAGAGAGCCCAAAATGTTCAGGTTGTATCAGTAGCCCACTTGGGGAGCCTGTGACGTGTTTGCTCCGTTGAACTTGTCCACAACGGAACGGCTGGGCAGCCAACTCTCTGAACGCGTGTCCCTCATCCGCTTGTGTGCTGTGCCCATGTACAATGGAAATGATAGATCATGTGCTTGGTGACGCTCCGATAGGACGATGGTCATTCAGCGTTGGCCAGCATCACGCTGGCCACTCAGCCGGACACGCTGCAGGTCTGGTTCGCATGATGTGTTTTCTCAATACGTTTCCGGCTGGTTTGGGTTATTCGTCCGATTCTCGCCGGGCCGGGATGCTTCCACTGTGTTTCGGTCGCGTGCCTGCTGTCCGCGTAAACCTCCGTCCGTAACGGAGAGTTCTCGCCTCTGTGCCCGCCCGCCCGCTTCGGATGGCGGCGAGGAGACAGGCTGGGTGGGTGGGCAGTCAACTCGTTCCCCGGTCGTCTCCGAGGCTCGAGTCAATTAAAATTCCAGCCGACAAATAACGGACTCGCTCTCCGAATGAACGAATGAGTGAGTGCCCCTTTCCTGAGCCGCTCGCTCGATGATGCGCTTCTCTTCTAAGTGAAGAGATTCTGATTAAGTGGGCGAAGGGTCGGTCGCTCGGACCCCCGACCACGGAGCAAATGAGTCGGGTCTCTCTGACTGAGCCCACCGGGGGAGACGCCTCAGGTCCGAGTCGAAACAGGACCTTTCTTTCGCGAGGTGCCCCAAGAAGCATAACTGAGCCTTCTCCTCTCACTCAAACCGCGTTCTCCAGAATCTGTTGCCGCTTTTGCTTGGCATGAACTCCATCCATCCCTGATTACGGTACCTGCAGGCATCATTACCTTCGTGGCCCCCGCTACCGCGCATCACAGCGATGTGGCAAGCAGAGAAGCGCAAGAAAATATCCGGCTGCCGGTACCGTCGCGAAGCATCCGAGGGGTTGCACGAAAACGATGCCATCAGCATGCGTTGTAACACCACGACAGATTCGTCTGCTTTGGCTCTATTGCGACGTTTGTTGTGTGTCTGGCAATGCCATTACTGTTCCCGCTCGCCTCGCCTCACGCTCTACTCCCCTTCCACCGTTCGCTCGTTCCTCCCAATTAATCACAACGCTTGTGTTGAACAAATACATGGAATCATAGCGCCCCCATGGCTCTCATTCCCGGACGGGGGTGTGAAGTTGGGGGAAACAAGCTAAACGCTGGGGAGGAGAAATTAGGGAACGAAATTGTGGTGCTCGAGGAAAACAGCGCAGATACCTAGACGGCGGTGCTGAACTCGTTCCGGATGCGGATGACCATTCTCCCTCCCGAGCCGCCGCGTCAGCTTCAGCTAAAACGAGACAGCTTCAAATTGAGATGAGATTTTCTCACATTGAGACGCCCAGACGGACAGAGACGCCCCGCCTCCACATCTGACCAAAAGCCATCCGTAGAGCATGCATGATACTAGCTGACCCTCCAAGTGGGTTACGTATGGAATCAGTCCCGGAGACTCGCTCACTGTATCTCCTGGCGGGAATGATCGAGCTCTGTGCGCCTAATCATCGATAATCGCAATGCATCAATCGTCATCGTCGGACTCTTGGTCCATGGATCCCACAACGAACGGAACGTCTTCGCCAGCCTCGTCCAAGAGCAGGCCTCATGATGAGGCATCACAGGGGGCGACTAGCGCCGATAGATCCCGGAGTTTTGGCACAATGAGAGGGAGCGTTCCCACGCCCCGACTCGTTCCGGCTGACGCAACAGGTCGGGTCCCAGTCTGGATAGACGCGGCCGATTCCTACTTGTGGCAGATTCAGACAGAGGGTGGAAGAACGAAATAATGAGGAGAAATGTAAATATGAGAGAGACACCTCAGATCGCTCGCTTGTGCTGCCCCCGGACTTCCGTCTGTCTCAGAGCGACTCTTCTTCTTCTTCGAGGCAGCCATCCAGCAAAGCAACCAACCAGCGAATCGAATCGCCAGCTACTTGGTCCGTCATCGACCGACCGACCAGGCGGCCGTCGGATACACTAGAAGCGTCTCGTGTTTTTCCGGGTGTTCTTCTTGTTTCTACAGTTTTTGGCAGCTTTTTCATTCTCGAGTTTCGCTCCTTCTACCACGCTGCAAACCTCACCGCTCCCGCCGGAAACTACGCGGGCTGTGCTGCTCGTCGTTCCACACGCGAACACGGGCAGCTCGGGACTCCGAGTACAACTAAGTTTGTGGGAGAAAAGTGAAATTTGATCGCTTGACCGACTGCACAAGGAAATTATTCCAACATCCAAGTTGCGATCCCTCCTAGACAGCGATGTTCACTCAGGGAATCTTCTCCACTAAGGAATAGAGTGCCTTATTCCTCCGGACGCCGACGTATCGCCGTTCACAGACGATGCCATGTAGGGTGGGGAATTTCCTGAGTAAATCTAATTCTTCAATGAAGTCGCTCTCTGCCGCTTCCCGTGCGGTGGGTGCCCTCCATCCGCGGAAAACTCGATCTCGATTCGACGCACGCAATTCAGCGCATCGGAGGGCTGTTGAAGCGCCGTCGGAGTGATGACGTACTTTGAAAATTCTGTTCTCTCCCCCCTGCTCCATTCTCTGGCTGTCCCCGTCGGCCGTCCCGGCGTTCTTGCCGCCACCTTCAGAAAGCCAATAGAGGGGAAGCATTTGAGATAAGCGAGCAATCGATCAAGCACCTGAACCTTGTGGATGTCAACAACTTGGCCGGCGGGGGCGCTCCACTTGGGCGGCCCTCGTCGTCGGCAGCTCGGCTGCCTGAGTTGAGATGTAAGAAACGTCGACAGGACGAGCGCTTCAAGAATATAAAAGGTTTCCGCTTGCCACCATTTAGCCGCGAGTCATTTGCTTCACGCCTTTACAACGAGCCGGCGAACAAAGGCCAGACGTGAGCGCGACACGGACTCGGAGCGCTCGATGGAGTCGGAGGAGGTGACGAACGGGAGCGGAAAAAGCGAGACACCTCACAGGAGACAAAGAATGAAAAAGATTTTTGCGTCGCGCAATCTCAGATGATACCCCGACCACGGTGGATCCCGAAGCTACCAGTCAACGACTTTCTTGCAGAGAATGAGATTAAGTGTCCGCTAGAGCGCGGATCACGACGGTGTCATCTTACGTGTGTAGGTTCGTTTTTGCTTTTGTCGACAACGACGACAGCGAGGCGGGCGACATGCTCCATAAAATCTTGCAATGCCAATCTCGTCGACCCGGACATTTTTGTCTGTTTTTTATTGACGTCAGTTTCCCTATTCAAGAGACCCCAACGAATGGACAAACTTTTCACTGGAGAGGGAAGGTTCGGCATGGAGGGGGCTTCTGCGTCGCTCCGCTGCATATGAAGAAGAATCGAAAACCGAACGGAGGGCGCGCGAGACATGGAAGAACCCGGATTGTCGCACGGAACTCGAGCCGAGACGGAACCAGAGAATTCCGATCTCCGCGACCTGAATTTTCTCACCGGACAGAGATCTATTATGTCGAAGACGCTTGTTTGGGGTGTTTAGCATGTAGGCGACGAGAATACGTCGAAAGTAGGCGAATGCAGGGTGTGTCCGATGCGAGGTCTAGCTGATGTTATTGCCCTTCATCAAGGCTCGGCCTCCGTCACCTCGGCATCCAGCAGGCAGAGAGTCTGACAGTCACTCATCCGCTGGCTCGTTGGCAGAGTCTTTTTTACCTTTTCTCGCTTCTGTCTTGCACCATATTTCATTCCCCCGCCTTCTCCGACTGGCTCCAGCACGGGAATTGCCCTAAGTGCATGGCTCGTCGGTCTAAGACAGCAGTTCGGGGATAATGCGAGCTTCCGGAATAAGAAGAGCAGGCCAAAAGCGAGGAAATCCCCCATTTCGCTCGCATGCCGTCGACCTCGGCGCTCCGTGGATTTGATCGCAACAAGACCTGTGGCGCTCAGGTTATTCCGCATTTTCTCCACTCTGAAAATTACTAGGTACTTGTGAGCCTTATAGCCTCGAACAATCGAATACCTACATCCGAAAGGGCACGAAGGAAAACGCCTAGGAGGTCAGAACGGCATACGAAGCGAGAATGAGATAAGTGAAGCGAAAGACAGACAGACGGGAGAGTGTCTCATCTGGGAGCTCTGATGCTGCCTGAAGGCGGGACAATCGTTCCGAGACAGTGAAGAGGGAGGGGAAAAAAATAATCTTCGCAAAGTGGCGCAGCGAAAAATCTTGCGTCGCGCGTTCGTGCGTCGTCGCAAGCCTCTCACACGATGCTTCTGCTGATTCTGGATCGCCTGGAAGAGTGGATGGAAGGCTTCCTCGCCGAGCTCGCTGACACTGGTCGTCGCTAGCGTCTTAAGGACGACACTCGGCTAGCCATCCAGGGCTCGCGCCCCTTTGCTCGCTTGCCTGGTCGCTCGGGAAGCAAGATTTATGAGCTGTGTTTTTGAGAGCCTTAATTTTTAATGCCCGCTGCTTTGAAGCGTCCATTAATAAGCGACGAGGAAGAGGAGCCGTTGCTGCGCCGCCGGCCGATGAGAAAGTAGCGAACGATATCGCACCGGGACTATGGAAGCGGGGCGAGCGGCTCACTTCCAAGAAAAAAGAAATAACTCGCACGCGGGATCATCATGCACCGGAGTCGAGCGGCTGTCGCTCTTCCTTAAGGCGTCCAATGTCTACCTTCTTTCACAGGACTCTCCGAGATTACATAACGTTGGAGATTGCGCGTAACGATATAAGTCTCGAACGAATCACAAAATTTCTGCTCAAGAGTAGGGGGAGGTCCGCGCCCCTTCCCCTCCCCCCCTTTCCCAAGACTCATGATCACATCTCGATACAACGCAGGGATCAGTTGCAGCCTCCCGCAACGGAAAGGAATAATTCCACTTTCAATAGACGACGGGATTGCGACTCGAGCATCTGAGGAACTCGTCGGATCAGAACTGGAGTTGCTCTCGCTCAGATTACGTGTCATCATTTTCCATCGGATCCGAATTCCGTTCCCCCGACGACCCAATCATACAGGCCGACGAGCGCTGGGACCAGCGGCCAGAAAGATGAGCGTTGCGAAACTGGAATAAATCTCAGCCACGGATGTGCACAGTTTCGGTGCTTTGAACTCCGGCATGGCACCCACGGCCAGCGCCGTGTGTCAGTTCCGGATTCAGACCGTTTGAGATTAAAGCAGACTCACTTTTTCAAGAAACCGAAGGCCGCGTGCCCGGCCACTCGTGACGAAACAACTGAGCCGCCGCAGTGACCGGAGTGACAGCAGCTCGGAGTCAAGCTCCTCTTTGCTACAATGGATGACTGCGGCCGTTGCTGCTGGAGGCGAATCTAACGGGAAACTCACTGGTGGAACCGATCTTCCCCCTTGGGGACTGACTTGTACCGGATACCCCGGGGTGCCTGTGAAGATTTTGTGTACACAGTCAGACACACACGAACTCATACAGCGGGAAGATGGCGTTGGACGCGGGCAGACGTGAGAACAGGCAACCAGACAGACGGATGTACGGGCCTACGAACGCAGCCTTGAGTGATCCTGTTATCATACAGCGTCTGACTGAACGCCGTCTGCAGAACGAGCTGTCTCTGCTCGAGTGCGTGGAGTCACCTGGCTTCCTCGACCTCCATTTTTCGATTGGAGGGATCAAGCGAGGAGCGATCTCATTGTGTGTTGGACGTCCGGATTGGGGGAGATGGATTGAAAGCCTCGCTAGCTTTCTCAACCAATACGAGATGCTCTGGGAGAGTTTCATGTTCGACGGACTATTGATGCGTCTCGTTCGAGTGAGCAACACGTTAGGAACTTCGCCCGCGAATAATCCAGTCGACGACACGACACGGTGCTCTCCTGCGTTCTCCTTCGTTTTCCCTCGTTTTCTCCCTTCATCGAGCTGGTTTGAAACATGTTTTATGTATGAGCTCGCTTGCTGTTTGCTTGCCTGTCTATTCGGTCCCGACTCGGGCTCGGGTAGGCTTGCGGGCTGGCTGGCGGGCGGGCCGGCGGGCTCGATCCGCAACGGACGCCCAAGTGATAAGGGACGTGCGGCGCTTTTAAACTATGCCCTGACCAGAAATGTCACAGCGCGATTGACTAAAAAATAGAATCTCCCGCCATGAGCCGTCACCTCCGACCATAAAAAATCCCAGATAAACATCTCGCGATTTTTGCTCCGTTTCAGACTAACACGTCATGAGCAGAATGTCGCTTACGTATGTGGGGGGCGCGTATTCCGGAAACTCGACTTTCGTGAGTCGCTTGACCGACAAAACCGAGCGCATAGCAATATTTATGAGATAATGCGAGCCCATATTGAGGTGTGGCTTGATCGTGACTTGCAGCGAGTTTTATCGTTTTTTTCCTCGCCGCTCCAAGAGGACTCACGAGAATCACCGAAGACGATGACCGTCGGCATTGATTTTTCAAACCCAGACAGGGAGACCTCCACTGAAGTGAGCAGCTCGGTCTCCTGTGTCTTGTGAAGTCGATTCTTCTTAGTCTTCCGCTTCGACATTCGAGGCGACTTCACGAATCGCTACAATCTTGCCGATGTACCAACGACTGGCATGAACGAGCAAACGAGCAGTATCGTGTTTGGACGCGTTACGCTGCACGCGAACATGCTGTCACGCACCTACGTCGCATATATGCGGGGAACAGGGTCGTAGACAGCGGCGATTCCATGCCCGGCCGGTCGTTCCCGGACCATGGGCTGCCGTTGTCGAGCAGAACCCACAACAGAGCGCCCAGTCGGGAGCTTAGACCAGATTGACGCAGATGGTTGCGAGCCACCTGCAATTGGTGTGAGCGTAAAACTACGCTGCCAGCTGTGGCAGACGCTTTGCGAACCAAAGCCGAGGGACTGTTGTATCTGTCCGTGTTCCTAAGGTCCTAGAACAACCGGGGGCGATGAAACGATTGCTCGACTTGAAGCTCGTCATTTGAGATGGTCTCGTGGAAATGACGTTACGAATAAACTGCGTCCGCGAGTGCTGAGATGGCTCGCTGGGGACCACGATTCCCGAGACGAGTCGACTCCCACAATATACGCTTGTGGTCGTGATAATCGAATATTTCCACCAAGGCTCTCGAATTCTCGGCTCATCGGGAAAAACCGAGTTTATCCGTTATTCACGGCATTCTCAGCCTCATGTTTCTTTTCCTGGTTAGTCGCGACCTGGAGCTACAAACTGCCGAGACCCCGGCGCCAACAACGCCTCCCAATGGATGATTCTGTCATTCACGCGTGCTCGAGATCGTCCGCGTTTTCCTCTCCCAAAAAGTCTCATACTTATCCTAATCATTCTGCGTTATAACTCGCATCGTTCCCAAGCGCACCGTCCTCGTCATTTACCGAACATTGCTATCGGACCCTTCCATTTGAAGATAACGGAGCGGGCGATATAGAAAAACGGATACTCGAGCGCTTTCTCTCAATTCGCGAATGTTCGCGCACCCTCCTAGCCGGACCCGAGTTTATTCGCGCATTCCGGACGCTCTGTGATACCTCGAGCACTCGCTTAGCCTCTCGCTCCACGTCCTCGCCATCGATCGGAGTACACCTCGCTCGTTCGGAGGATATCTCCCTGTTTTCCGGAATTCCATAGTGGAAGACCCCATACCAATCACCGAATGGTTCCAAAACAAGATGCTCAACACGACAGGCAGAGCAAAAGCTTCGAAACATTGCGCAAAAAGATCGTGACGACGCGACGTCGACACGAGCGAGACGGCCTTAGCGGGTCGGATCGAAGGAAGCAAATGAGGATAGAAGTGAATAGGGACGGAAGAACAGCACCAGCAGAAGTAGTGGTAGTCGTAGGGGGAGAAGACGAAGAATCGATTCGAATCAAATCGCTTTTTCCCGAGCACAAGATATTCATTTGACAGATCGACAGCGCGCGAGAGGAAGCAAGCGACGGGAGAGAAAAAGCCAACGAGAAACAGATTACCCACGGAGCTCTGGGGACCCGGTCACAGCGAAAGCTTTCGGGACCAATTCATGCGACAGCTGAGATATCTGATTCGGCATCTTCTCCTCCTGTCGTTCCCACGACAGCGGGGAGACGCTGGAGCGTCCGGTACCTTCATCCAATCGGTCCCAGTTCGGCCCTCACCTTGATTCCCGATTATTCTCCTGCCCTACTATTTTTCCCCTCTCATCTTTTCTCCGCCGAAGGGCTCGAACTCGGAAGGAAAACCCGCGGCCGAACACCGGGCCGACCGACCGACTGACTGCTCCTCTCCTCCCGTCGTCCCCGGAGCAGCAGACGCTAGCCATCGGAGCGAGTTCCCCTCTTCACTATCTGACTACGGCGGCGGAAGAGGAGGAATGAGCAGCGGTGGCGAGCTATATCGAGCAATAAGCGAGCAAACGCCCTATTCAGTTCACTGAGCGACCAACTAGCTGACCGATCCAGCCTTGTCGATGGACTCCTTGATAGGAGACAGCAGCCAGCCCTCGGTCGGACTGAGCAGACGGATATCCTTTGCTTCGACGCCCCGACTGCGCGCGTTGCGCCGCCCGATCGCCGGCCCGTCCGTTCGCCTCCCGCAATTAGAATGGATGCTCCTGCTGCTACTGCTATTTTCGATATCACCCATATCGAAGTTATTCCTGGAAAAGGTCCCTGCCGGCCTAGCTCAGCCATCAGGCCCCGTCGAGGCGTGCCAACAGTGCAACGAGTCTATCTCGTCTGACCGATCGCGGAACATCCGGATCTAGAATTTATTCAAAGCCTCCGGATAATTCTCTGAATCGGAGACCGCCATCGGTCGACAGAGAGTGACTTCTACCGGAACCGTAGTTGGTGGTGTAGTCGTTAAAGGTCCTCCGGACGGCGGCTCATCCGATGACGATCGAGCTCTGTGAGTCAGACCGCGAGGAAAGAACGCGAACGAGCCGCGTCTCCGGTCGAGGGCCTTCGGGAGCAGCTCACCGCACAGAGAGCAGCGGGTCCAATGAGACGGCACCCACCTTCACAAAAGAGACACACGTAGATAGCAACGGGGAGACGGAGGAACGGAACGGCGAAGAGCTGCAGTCAGCACTTCGTCTGGGTCGACAGCAATTCTCCCACTCGTCCAGGACAGCTCACAGACGGCCCCAACAGTATGTCTTTGTAATCGTCGGCATCTAGAAGTCGCAAACACCCATTCTCCTCAGTCGTTCCGACTTGCGTTCCAAGCTCGAGCGAGGGTTGAGGCCTCACTGAGTGCTCGAGAGCTCGGCGGCCCCGGATAACCTGTCGTTGGCGTGAATCGACTCCTTGCCCACGAAGCGGTAGGAAAACAGAATATTGGGGAACACTTGACCCAGGAGTCCGTTCTCCAGAAAAATACTTAATCCCAGACAGAGGCAGAATACTGCGTGGGAAAGAACCGAGCAGTGAAGCCCAAGCTAGCGTGAAAGGGAGGGGGTCCGTCCGTCCATTCGTCTGTCAGTCAGTCAGTCCGTCAAAAAATTCCGAATCAGATTGAAACGAGACTCGTTGCTGCAGCCGCCATCGCCGCTCACAAACGGAACGAACCGAAAGCTCTGAAGCATATTTTGGCATCAGCACTTTTCGAGGCGTAACGCTCGACGAGTTTTGGTTTCAATCGACGAGGCACGCTCGGTGCCGACCCCTTCCGGATTCCTCGTTTCGGGTTTCCTTCCGTTCTCCTTCCATGGTCGCAAAGTTCCCCGTCGCGTGTTTACCCTCATTGCCCTGGACCTCTCCTTCCATTGATACTTTGTGACGACGTACCATTTCTGGTATGGTAATGTCTATTCCTCACAACGATATTTTTGCCCGATGTTGGATAGTATTATGCCGGAAATCCACCCAACCGGCCGTCGTCGGGACTCTACATCCATCCATCCGTCTGTCTGGCGGCCTGTTCGGTCGGTCCGATGGTCGGTCGTACTCCAACGGGCATGGAACAATGTCAGATTTGCGCATTCGACGCACGTACCAAACGTCGAATTTGCCACTTGTAGTCGAGGTCGTGGCTGAAACTCTACCTTATCGAGCGGCTACAGCCGCTACACCAATGTCGACGATTGGATCGGGAACCGGCCAAATGTAATCACATATTTAGCCGGATGAATGAAAAAATCTCCAAACCCTACATGGCGATGATGATGTATATACGTCATGGGGACCCGTGCTGTATCCGAAATGACGACGGATAGGCTCGAATGGAGTCCAACACGTACTCCGTGTCTCGGCTATCGCCACCGACGGAGGGCATCGGGTTCGTCGGCGACAAGGATGTGATGTATCGAAACTCTTTTCCAATATGCAACAAGGACACTTGACTGTATGTCGTCCGCTGGTATATTCAACGGTCAAAGAGCTCCCGCGGCAAACAAACAGCCTCCGAATCCGCCGCTTTCGCTGATTCTGTTTGCCAGAGAACCTGATTAGAGTGAGCTCGCTTGGCGGGGTCGGGCTTTGACCTAGGTTCTCCCAAAAAGGATTATCGGAGATTATCGGACTGCGCCACCTCATATTGTGCGACCCACTCCGTTCTCTTCGCTGCGGCTACAAACAGTCACTAGGGGTCAACTAACTAAGTCGAAGCTCTCCGCAAACATGAACCCGCCGTCGGACCGATCGGCGGGCAACTCCAGGAATTGAGAATTCGGAGTCATGACGTCAGAATATCACCCCCAGCTGAGCATGGAGCGTACCGATCGCAGTACTTCCCGATGATTTTCCTCAAAGTTCGGCGCGTGACTCCGAATCCCAAGAAATAATTGCGGCTTCGCTATGAAACCGTGGTTCGAAAAACGGCCTTGACAAGCTTATCGGAGCAGCGGAGCCGGAGCAACAGCGGCTTAAGCTTCTCCGCGTTTGAGAAGATAGGATAACAGTTTCTGATTCCTTGCGGCTTTTTCCTTTGCGTGCTCACAGCGATTCCATGATCCAGTTCTCAGGAGTGTGTTGCTCCGGAACGCTTCCGGTCATCGTTTTCTGGGAGATTGGTGAAGTGATTCATCTCGCTCTTACCGCCGCCTTCCTCGTAATCCAGGACTCCGATATGGAGGAAATCATGTCGTCTCGAGAGTGTCCTCCAGGACTTCGATTCACATCACACGGAAGGACATCCCTGCTCTCATTCCCCGTCGCGTCGCAGACCTCGAGAATTCGTCAATATTCACAGAGAGAATTAGGGATACGAATCCATATGCTCCCGATACAAGGGAAACCAACGACCTGGGTAGCGCTCCGCGAGAAAAAACTTGGAAAACAGGCCCCCACTCCCCCTGGGAGAAGCAGAACTTCTCTCCAGGAATTCCCAACCCAGGCGAGAGCTTCCGAGGGAAGACCACTGAGCACTTTCGATCGCAAGTCGCCATGAAACTCTCAACATTCGAATCGACTCGCGCCATGATTTCCGCTCGGAATTCCTCCCGATTGTTGAATCACGTTTTTCCAAGTTTTCATACGACTGTCTCCCGTTTCGTTTAATTGCAGCGTAACCGGACAGCTGGCACTCGAGTGCGCTCGACAGCCTCTATGACGTAACGGTCGAGGGAGAACCATCAAAGCGTTTTTGCCCGATTTGTACTCGATTCGAGAACTTTTCATTTTCGTTCCACTCTTTTCCAGAGCGTTCCGAGATGTCGGACTGCGACCGTTTTCCTACGAGAGCGTCGTCGCTCATGAAACGAGCCGCCCAGTTTCACGCCGCCGTTCCTCGTGTCCTCATAAGTCTCGACAAAAGTTTTAAAATATCGGCACCCGGATCCTGGATGGAACTCCGATGCGCCCGAGGTCATGACATCAAATCCGACAGAAGCATTCTCATGAGCCGTTTCTGTTTTATTGGGAGGACGGGACGGAATCGAAGAACATACGGGCCGACATTTTTCCCTAAGCGACTCATATCTGTCCGGTTTTCGATAGCGACGGGGGCGCACCGTCCGCTTTCGTATGGGAAAATCAACAGCGTGAATTTCGGTGCCAACGACCGCCTTGAGCTTCCGAGCGCTAAGCGGATCTGGACCCCGGTGCTCTTTGCCGCGTATTTCACGGGGAGAAAACTGTGGAGCGACGGGATCCCGAATTCCTCATCGGAGAGATTTCCAAGAGACGGCGGTCCACGGCGTACCGTGCGACCGCCGAAACTTGGGGCGCACACTTGAGGCGCGACGGATCCTCGAAGAGCCGACTTTTCCTGATGACAGAAGATTATTACTTACCGTCTCCTCTGGCGGCGTGCATCAGGAGCAAGACGTACAGAGCCGGCCACATGGCCCACAACTCCCGTAGCGGCATCTCAAAGTATATCTTCTGTCTCAGCACGGCACGACAGGCATAACTTTCGGATTTCAAGCTAAACCGGCTTGGAAATCATGCTCAATCACTTGTCATCCTCAGTTTCAGCACACAGATGAGCACTCGAACGATCCATTACATAAGATTCACGCATGACACCCACTTCAAGACCGAATACCAGATGAACACATGAGACAAGTGATCACGACGCCACGCGACGCAGCCCCCTCAACCGGCGGGCGAACTCTAAGCGACGATGCCATGCTCTCAGGAGTCCCAAGACTTCGACGGATGTTACGAGGGAGAGTTGAAGGGAGGGAAGGAGAACGAGGGAGGGCACCCGTCGCTGGGCGAGGGCCCACCGGGGCCTCCCACTTGCCACCAGTCCACATATCCACCTTCCCGACGAGCGGGGAATAGGATACGCTGCCTCCTCCATCGGACCCATCGATCAATCCATCCATCCATTCGGGAGCCATCAATCAATCACTGCGTCCGTCCGAATGATGGGCCACAGAACCATTTTCAGCTCACCGAGACACCAGTTTGTCTTTCCGGGGCCATTCATCCGTCACGGGAGAATCCTCCGAATTTATTTGATTTTTATTTATTCATTTATATATAGCCGACGATTAAGAATAGAGGTCGTCGAGTTTCTCAGAGTTTACAAGTGCATCGTAATTGAATCATCGCGGTCAACGTACGTCAGGAAGCGGCAGTTACCCGCCAAGGTCGATTCCCGGGGATCGAGGGGTTCCGGCATGCGAAAGAGTATTTATTATCTGTGATCCCCCGTCCCGATGGTATCCGAGTAGCTTCCCTATCGCCCGCGTCTCTCACGTATTTCTCACAACGTGTCTCCACACCGTGCAGAATGTACGTATTTTATCTATGTATCTAGAGGAGCACGATATCGAAGTGCAATTCTCGCAACGTACGGAGAAGGAATTCGCTCAATTCTAGAATTCGAATTCCGAGCCATCGAACGCGTTCCCGGACATTGTGAGATCGATCCAGCTTTCGCCTGACTCGGGTTCATGAATTTAGCAATAAATTTCCCTCTATTCTCCTCGCCTCTCCGAGGATGTTATCAAATGTTCGTGTTCATGCCGCGGTTCTCTCGCGTCTCTTCTTGTGTTTTTTCCTCCTGCGTTCGTTCCTTCCGCCCTCCACCGTCTACTATAACGCCATTGACGTTCCCAAGAGGCGTATTAGGCTGACTTTTGTAAACGTCATCCGCAGCGACGCTTGGCGTTTTTTTTGTCTTGTTCCTCGGTTGTTTCGCTCGTCTCTTTTGTCCTTTATATGCAGTCGTAATAGCCACGACCCACGACGCGAGCGAGCGACATTGGCTTCTCCTTTTTCCGATGGATTTCGATGTGGTGGCGTCCGTTTATTCTTCGGTTGCTATTCGTCAGTCGGGGCAAAGGGGGTATCCGCGCCGAAGGGCGCCGAACGAGCCTGCGACAATACGAAGAACACAATCGAGTTCGACCATGGAAAAATAACAGCGAACGAAAGGAAATGATTTTTTTTCGGCGTCACCAATGCTCTTCCCCGTCGCGTCGTTAAAGCGGCTATTTGTGACCATATTTGCTCTGGATGCGGTCGAGGTCCATTGGAAGATCGGCGATCTCGGTCAAAGCATCGTCGGAGCTCCGCGACTCCCCGTTGCATGTGTGAGCTTCTCTGAGCACGTCAGGGGAATCAAAAATTTTAAGCTCGCTTCTCAGAACTCTGCGCTCCCCGATAACGATCGCGGACTTACGCTCCGAGTGCATGATCGAGTGATCATGCATTTCATTGCGATGATTAGCTGAGGGAAAAACGCGGGGCGGTGAGTTTCCGAAGTTTGGTGTGGATAAAGAGACATCCGCGCTGACCCTTCTCCAAAAAGTGAACAGATTTCACAGCTGGCAACGAGCAATCCGGAAGCAGGAAACCGAATTCGATTCCTCGGATTCGCGCCTCTGTTCCTCAGCCATCGGTCGGCGAGGACCCGCGGGGTGAGCCTCTGCTTGAGCGGAGATTCGGAAGACAGCCTGTGCGAAAGTTTTTGCCGCGGCAACTCGACAATTAAGAATCATCGTTTTGCGTTTGTGTCTGATTCTGACCCCCTTCCCCCAGAGGGGCTAGAGCGGGGATGACGTAAATCGGAGGGGACACGGGCAGGGGATCTTCCTTGGTTTTGCGTCTCGACAGACCCCGAGCTCCCCCAACGACCCCTCCCTATTTGGTTCTTGTCGGGAGGAATCCGTTGCTCGTTTTCACTTTTGATCCTCGCTGCTCGGGCACGTTCTCGGGATCAGCGGAGTGCCGTGGTTCGAGTTTCTTTTCGCTGTGCGAAGTTTCAAGCATTTGTGAAACGGCAGCAGCGGCACTTCACGTCTTTCGATCCAGCGACGTTCCGTTGGACCCTCCGCTCTTCGGCGCCTTTTTTGCGGTCCCGGATTCTCGCGTCATCTTCCGCTTTCGTTTTTCCCGCTCGGGAGTTCGCCTCGCTCCGGCCCCTTCTTCTGTCACGAGCATCTTCATCTAGTAATCCCGCTACTCATCCAGACGTCATGAGCGGCGTGAGGAGACGTTCGTTATCTGGCGTTTGTTCAGAAAGATGAGTTGAAAATCGTTAATTTGTCTTCGACGGTTTTCTCCGAACTCGGGAGTCCCCATCGGGTACTAACAGAATAATTCTTGGAGCCTACAGCCCTCTCAAGTTGAGTGAATTCCAGAAGTTCCATACGATCCTGAACGGGGATCAAGCTGAAGAAAACTAAACGCCACGGCGGGAATCATCCGTCCGCTAGTGAGCGTGTCTGCGAATGCGTCGCCTTTATTAGAGGAATAATCTTCGCTTCATATCTCCGAGCCCTTCCCCCCGCCTTTCCCACCCGCGTGGAAGGAAAAGGACTCGCATGAACACTCCGAGACCACGCAGAACGCCCTTAGTGATTCAGAAACTAAACTAATTTTGGGCGCATTGGAGGAGCAGACAGATCCATAATCTCGCGAGCAATTCCCGGCCGCGATTCCCGTATTCATTCAAGGTATCGGAGAAATATTCACATTAATGACTTTCAATAATTCGAAGTAGCCTTCCTGTACGCCATACGTCCACTTCGCAAACCTTCAGTACACACCTCGTAGGCAGCTCGACGGGCTATGATGATTGGTCGGGGAGAGCAGCTGATTTTGGAAACGGAGATGAAAAATACTCATCATTGATTACCCGAGCGTAGCGAGGCTTGAAAGCACAGGGGCCCACGGCCTCGAAAAGCTAGGCCTGAAGTCGGTGGGGAAGTTCGCCGTGTGCTCCAGCTACGCACACGTGCGTTAATTGTAGGTTTTCAGGAGTTCAGCCGTCCAGATGATCCTGTCAGTGAGACCTGCCCTCCTTGCTTGCTTGCTCGCTTCGACGGTGAGTCGGAAAGAGAAAGTCCCCTTCGGCTAGCTAGGCGATTATTGAGGCAGACGACCGCCCGCCCGGCGGTGTTGCTCGCCTTGGACGCATCGATTTCCGAAAGGACAAAAAAACATTGATCCGCAAGAGCTCCCGAAACTCCGTCGGATCCGTCCTATGGGCTCCCCATGTCCCTCCGTCCCGTAGTCTCGTGAGGCGACAAACTCTCCGTTGTCACCTCTATCTTTGATTGCCAAGCTAATTATGAAGGGAAGAAGAACAGTTTTCCGCAGTCGAGTGACTGCGGACGGCTGAAAGCATCGTGTCAGCCGACGGATTATAGGGATCGCCTCAACTTTGAAGACACGTCGATTGACATTTCCGAAAGCTCTCCTAACGCCTGAGGCAGAAAGGGGCTTCGAGGAACGAGCAAACTAGCGCGCGCGGCGACTCAAAAACTCGAAAGCGAAGAGAGCAGTTTTGTCGTTCGTGAGAGTCCAAAAGTGAGGTTTCGAAGAGAGACATCCTATACTTCTCCTGAACATACCCCGGCTTGATAGTCACCTTGGTCAGCCCGTCAAAGCCTAATTCTCGTTTCAGTAATTTGTACCTACTCTTAGGGAGAGACATCGATTCCGCTCAGTCGATGAAGACAGCTGAGGACGTGACAAGAAAAGTGAATCAAACTCATAGAACTTTATTTTTTAACATGTTACCTCAGCTCCGCGGTCCGGAATGCCAGAACTTTCACGTGCGAGAGCACAGAACCCCGGTGGGAGCTAAGACTGGTCTAAAAGGAAGAGAGACGTTCGCGAGCGAGAATCATAGGGGTACCTCCAAAGGAGAATCCCTGGACGAGACTTTTCCTACCACGGCCTCCATTCCCGTTCTTTTCGCTTTTGCGGAAACTGAGGAATAAAATACCGCACCCAAAGTATCAAAATGCGTAGGAATAGTCTGCCATTCGACTCCAGATGAGGTTCTGTTCACTCGAGATTGGGTCGGATGACAGACTCGCACTCGAGATTGTGCGATGAATAGACAGAATCGATCGATTCCTCTACCATTTCGCCTCGGTCAGAGCGTCATCTTTTGTCTGAATGTCGTCAGCAGATCCACGGACGCTTTGGCGGTGCGGCGTATCATGACAACTCATTCGGCTCTGAAGAAGGACAGAAATCAGCCAGGGCTAGAAGAGAGATTAGAGACATTGGAATATTTGGGGAAATATCAAGTACAAATGGGAAGCGTGCGATATGCTCAGGTTGATCCTCGATTCTATGCGCCAGCCCGAATCGCAAATCGGACCGGATTCAGTGGACTAAGCGACCAGCTACTCGACCGACCGAGCGAGCATCGAGAGAAGCAGCCGAGCAAATATCCAACCAACCGATGGCTATTATGACTCTTTCACTGTTTTTTTCCTCGTCTTTGACGTATGGTCTGCAAGCGAGTGTGCTGGCGAGCCAAGCAAGGAGCCTCGATAGTTCCGAACCATTAAGAAGAGTGGGTGGTGGTGGTAGTGGTGGTTGAGGTGACGGTCGAGTTTTTATGCAGAGCTACCTACCGCCAATAGCCTCGGCCACAGCCCGGCTCTTTTTGCTCCTTCTTTCACCTTCCCCATTTCGCTGCTGCTGCTGCCGCCGCCGGCGTCGCTTCTGGACCGCTGCGTCGTATTTTGTGCCTCCCCGGATATTTTCCCAATCTCAGATCGCATCTTCCTCGTCTGGGAACCGACAGTCTGGGAATCAGAAACTCCTCGACAGCACCTATCCGAAATATCCCACACCGAACCCCAACGCGAACTCGGTTTCTGTGTCAGCATTTCCTTCGCCTTAATTTTCCAATAGCAATCGGAGCATGGTCCCTGAAGTCCCGGGGAAATCCTCGATCGTCGAAATGAGTACTACTGACAACTCATCCCTCGATCAGGCGATCGAGAGATGAGTTGTTGGTAAATGGACACTATTTGGAATATCGACGAGTACCTACCTATTCATCCAGCTCGCGTGTTATCGTCGGCGCCGCTCTGCCTGCCAGCTCGCGCCCCAGTCGCTTCGCAGTCCTCAAGTCGCATCTGCTCTCCCCGATTCCAGCAACGGGATCGGTGAGGAGATAGGAGCAACGGCAAAAAGGAAACGAAGATATCCCCTACATTCCCGCGATCGTCAGTTTCCCTTCTCGTGGACGTCGGAATGCATCTAGGATAGGACTTGCTCGTTCGCCAACCAGCCAAGCGTCCCACCAGGCAGAATAAGCATGCTGCGACCGGCCACTCGTCCTGCGCGGGCGAGCGTTCAGTCGCAGATATCTACCGCGTCCCATGGGAATGGTATGCCAGCCTGTCTCCTTGCCTGCCTGCCTTGCAGCCGGTTATTTCGCTACCTTGAACGGCGGCGCGCATTCTGCAGCTTCTGCAGCTGAAGACCTCTTGAAAAATGCACCAACAACTTTCCCGGACCCCCTTTTTCCTTTCAACTCACCGGTCCTACGATCTCCGTGTCTCTCAGCGTTCAGACGTCACCACCCCATCGCTCGTTGCTCAGTGTCCTCCTTCACCGCTGAGCGTCCCCGCAGTGCTCATCCTTAGGCGTCGTGAGCTCCTGCGGCGCGGTCGGTTCGACCGCCCGTTCGCTCACCCCGAGCAGACCATTCTCACTTACCCCGCGAGTATCGGTAGTCTATTCTCCGTGCTCGGATATCTTGAGGACGAGCAAGTGAATAAGCGGCCGCATTCCTATGTTGATATGCGCTCGGCGGTTTTGTGAGTGAAAGAGAGAGTCTGTGGGGGGCTGTTTGGGATTGAGGAGGAGGTGGCAGAGGGGCCATAAAAATTTTCAACGACCACTCAACCCGGGCCTGACTTCGGCATAGCGATCATCGGGAACGAATATTCATTGAACGGAATCAGTCCCGGGGAAGAAGACGGCTTAGGATTCCGAGGATCGAGCTGGAGGACTCCGGCGAAACAAATCTTGCGGAGACCAATTGAGCTATCTTGTTCCTTGGAGTTCCCTAACTCTCGATATCTATTAGCTGACGATCCCCGTACTGCCGCTGGGAGGCTGAAGTTTCGACGAGGAAGAGAATCTGAAACAAGGGGGGAAGCTCCCCAGTCGATTCATCAATCGGCATCGCTTTGTCGGTTCAAGTGGGATCGGTCCTCACCATTGCACGTCGGAGCGCACCATCTTGTCCGTGCGCAGTTTTTCCTGGGACGGGAGCATGGCCCCAGCGTTTCCTTGTTCTGTTTTCACTCACTGACTACGTGGCGAAAAGTCGGGCCCAAGGACAGTCTGGCGGACGGGCGTCTGCGCGAGAACGCAAGCGTGCCACCGACCCAACTTGCCACTAGACGTCTGGTGTAGTGGAGCGGAAGCTCAAGGTACAGATCATCCCCTCTCTCTCCCTCGATCCATTCATCCATTGTGTCTTTTTTCGCTGTTCGATGCCAGCTGGGTGGACTTTCCTTCGTGACGACTCTAGATGCCTCGGTTGACAGGGACACGTGCATCCTGACCGATGACGGTCAGGGCTCAACATGAAAACTTCCAGACTCCCGCTCTGTTGAGATATTCCCAAGACTCCCACAGCGTAGGCATGGGGAAAATGATGAGATCCCCCTGAAGAATCACCCATCGGAGTTTCGAGTAGGAATCCGGACATCGTGATATCCATCGGAGGTCGGGCGCTGCCGATCTGGCTGAAGGAGAGGAAGGGTTCGATGAGAAGGTGGGCTTGAAGGTGGAACTTGACAATGAGGAGGAAAGTTCGCACGGATCAACGAGCGAGGCGCAGGCGATGACAGGGGCGACATACAGACTCGCAGAGTAGCAAGTCAAGGTGGCAATCAGCGCATGATGGCCTGCGATGCGGAGCCTCCGATGCGGATAAATGCTTTTAAGAGCCTCCATTAACCCCGCAGCTCTTCCCGCTCATGCCAGCGAGACTCGGCTGAGAGCACGCGTGCTTATTTCCGAGATCCCGTACACGCTCTTTCGCGCTCACTCCCGGCCCGACTCCCGCCGCCGGCTCGCTATTCCGATACCCAAAAGCAGGGCGCGTCCGCCCGACAGGCCCGACTAAGCTATTTCGCAAGGGCGCCGCCGCCGCCTACGGAAACACCTCTGACTTCGTTAAAACTCTTCCGCTGAATAAAGTATCTCGTTCAAGGATGATTCCCCTTGCTCCGGGCAGGTTTCCACGACATCGTCATACGCTGCTCAGAACCATGTGTTCCGTCGGTGCCGGAACGTCGGCGTCGTCGTCAACAGGAGCAATCCTAACGCCGACAGTTCGGCAGGGTGTCAAGGCGTTCTGCGAACGAAATGTTCCCCGAATTTTCGAATCCCGGAGCGCCCTGATAAGCGTGCCGAAGAAAAGCTATCTGAAGAATGAGCCTTGTCCGTTATCAGCCTTTCGGACTTTGGGAGTTGCCCCTCCAATCTCGGAGTCGTGCTGCTCACTCAACGTAGGCGAGACAGCCGTGTAGCACCAGGAAGTCTGCTAGAATAATCTGAATGACGTCATAATGGGATATGATCGAGCCGAGTGGGGCTCACGAGCGTCCGTCTCGCGGTGACTGCCACCGCTGCAACACAATCATGGAGGGACGGGATCGTGGTCAAGAGGCTTATCTTCGACGCGAACGCTCTCCTATGTGCGGGAACTGGACCCGTCTTCACGTGGAGCTTCAACATTCTGAACCCTCAGCGGATAGGCAGAGCGAGCGATGGCCCCAAACAGATCGACGCACAGACTGGCGTTTGGACTCACGTACATCCTCACATACAGCCTGAGGTGCACAGCGATCCCGCAAGCCGGACCGGTAAGCCATCAGCCGAGCAGGCAGTGAGCCAGCCGAGCAACGTTGCCTCTGACGACTCAATTGCGTTTGCGAATACTAAGCCAAGGTCGCTTTTAGTTTGAGTGCAACGAATTCACTGAACGAAACGCAAGCCGGAGCAGAGGAAAAAAAACCGCCGCCTCCCGGTCCCGCCGACGTGCACAAGAAAGTGGCCGAAAGGAACGCTTCTTGTCTGTTTGCTGCCGCTGAGGCCCCTTCTTCATGACCTCTTCTCCTCCTGCTGCTCGATCCCCTTCCTCCTGCACATTTTCCTGGAATTCCTTCTAAACAAATTACCGCAACTCCTTCCGGCCTACTATTGAAATTAATTCTGTACACACCAGCTCTCCTGGGCTGCATCTGACTGGTGAGTATCTCTTTGTGTATTCTTATGATATTCTAGATAGAGGAATCCCTCCCGAAAATCCCTCCCAATGCTTCTGCTCCACCCGCAACCGCACGACTCACTCAGTTGAGGGCTTACGTTTGCGGAGCTCGCCGCGAACTGCCCAATTCAGGCTCTAACCCTTCGAAAGACCCTTCAGATCCAAGTTTTTTTTGCGTCGTTGCTGGATTGCAGACCGGTCGAATCTATAGCTCACTAAGCCACAGTGTAACAAATAGCCTCCGCGGGATAGAGTATCCTCGATTGGCGGGGCTTTGGGACCTGAGTTTCTTCGCCTGTCCTCTTCAGATTTCGTCAATGAAGAGAAAATGTGCGATGGCCCGGATCTGCCGCGACTGGAGCTCCCCTTGGCTATCCCCTCGGTCAGAACTCCACGAGACGGACATGCTAGAGTGCATAGAACTCACAGACAGCGATGCATTCCCTCGATCGCCCATGGTGTGGTTCCCGGCGAGACGAGCCCGATCCAAAAGGACGAAATCATTGGCTGCAGAGGGAAGCAAAGAATTGGGGACAAAATCCCATTATACTGTTCATGAGTGATTGCATTCAAATATGGGTCTGGTCCCCTGGAGCCTCCGCGAGGGACGGGGCCGATAGCCGTTCCCGTGATTTCCCGGGTTTCCGTCTTGTTCCTTCGAGAATGACCTCATGGCGCATGGCTCTGCGCTCAGGAGTCAAGAGTTTCACGCCTATACTAGACAGTTTCGGTCGAAACAAGTCCTCTCCCTTTTTCCTCCCTTCTCTTCCATGTGAAATGCATCGGGGAGTGAGCGTAACGGATGGCTTCATTGGCCGCCAGACACAGACGTGAGTTTCCACGTGGCAACGTACGTCTCGGGGTCCCTTATTGGATAATTCAGCCGTCATGCTCTTCTGTCCTCCGGAAAGCAGCGGCGGCTGAGGGAAAGTATTCTTCTGTCGCGACAGCCGTGTGACGCGTAATATTCCGTCGGCGGAAGCCACGAGCGCTCTGAGCAAAACCAGAGGTCTCAAAAAAGCTCTTTCCATTTAGCTGAGACTCCGTCGCATTCTGCCATAAATTGGTCGAGCGAACGTAGCTCTGGAGCGAGAGCTACGCCGAAAGGGTTTCGGAACGACGAGGAGTCGGCTCCCTCACGTTTGAGGAAAGTGCTCTGGTCGAACACGCGTGTTCATTTCATACACGCGCGTTCATTCCAGACTGCGTGTTCGTGCCTCTGAATGTGTGCGCGTGTTTGTATAACAGTATGAGCTGCTCACAAATAGAGCTCTGCAGCCACGGACTCATTTAAAAATCCACCGAGTCGTTCGTCTGTTTGTTGGTACGTCCGTCCGTCTGTACGTACGTACGTACGTTGACGGTGGGTAGGTCCTCGGGAAGCCGCTGGAGCAAAGTAGAGTTTAGTTGGAAGGAGCTGTGCTACACCAAGCGACAAACGTCAGTCAGCGTGAAAGTGTGCGAGACGCAACCGCGACAAGCGAAATTCAGCTGTCAACGAACATGCTTGTAGCTCATTTGAGGTTACAGTCGACGCCATAGTTACAACTGCAATTGGCACCGTGCAACACCTCTGTCAAGACATGCGGAACCTTGTGGCTGTCAATTAGGCTCGCATTTCGGTGGCGTCCCGAGGAAAGTCCCTCGATGCTGTCGCGCAGCGTCGTCGCCTCGCTCAAGATCCCGAGGAAGAGGAGGAGTTCATTTCCAGGGAGGATCGTTCCGAGGTCCCTCTGTGAGGTGCGCGACTCGGGTCGAGCTCCCCGAACGCATACCGAGAGAGAAAGAGAGAGAGGACGGAACGCATTTGATAGAGAATGAGGACGAGTAGCGCGGTATGAACAGGTTTCACCGCGGGATCGGGGAAGGGAACCGCTGGAAAGAAATTCCTCGAGAACGCACGGGAAATCAATGAACAACTCGATGTTGACTCGGGAAACACAGAAGCGTCAGAAACGAAAGAAGATACAGAAAACGCCACGAGCAGCAGGAGCACGACGGGCGCGCGAAGAGGGAGGATGAAGAACGATGAAAGAGGAGCGAGTGGAGAGTTTTGAGAGTAGGGCTAGGCGCGTGGGTGGGAGGCGGCGGCGGCGGCGCGCGGACGCTCGGGCTTCCTTGCCCAGTCCGTGTGCAGACGACGGAGCCATTAAAGGAGGGTGAACGAAGAGCACAACGCGAGCGACGGAGAAAAACGCCGCCGTCGGAGAAAGACGGCAATGGCGGTCGCGGCCGTGGATGAGAGGGAAGTGAGAGGTTTCGGGGGAGGCCATCAGAGGCATAAAGCGTGCAGTGTTCATTCTTTGTCATCGAGAGGCCGTTCCATCGTTCTCTCTCTCCCATCGCCATTCTAGCTCGGTCGCTCGTCCCGCCCCCCCCCCACCGGATCCCGTTTTCCCTTCTCGCCGTCATCGTCGCCACGCTTACCCCTGTCTTTCAGTCACTGCTGCAGGCAAAGATGAGGTTGCGCACCCGACCAAACGTTGGTCCGACGATGAGACGAAAGAAAAGCAAGAAATGATGAAATTTTTTAGATGTCGTCTCGAAAAGAACGGAAGAAGAAAGGAACAGCCGCTGCCGCCGCTCTCTGCCGACATCACGACCTTTACGAAAGAATTCTGGAGTAGGCACTTGCTCCTCGCCTCCTCGCTGTCCCACATTGAACGATACCTCCTATCTCCATATGGTTTCGCACAGGCCCCTCGGTCGACCGTCTTTCTATGCCGTGGAGTGTCATCCTCGCTCTATTGGTAGAACTAACGATTTCGATCGCAGTTATCGTGCGTCCTGTGACTAAACACGTCCCCCTCCGACTCCGAGACCAATGCACGTCTCCGCTCTTCCGCGGTCGGGAATCGTGTCAGGAAGAAAGTCCGGCGAGTCCGCGGAATCAGTTTGCTGCAAGAAGGTCCGAATAATTTTCCCGATTCCCCTCGTATAAGCCTCAACTCGGCTCTCCTGTATTCCATGTGCCGTTGGGGTGCCGATTAGTACGCCCCACCGACTGTCCAGCGAGCGGAGCGGGCCGATGTGGCGCGGCAAAGGTTCCCCAGACGTAATTAGGGCTCGTCGGATGTTCGTTCCGCTTTGCCACAGACGTCTCCTCGAGTGACATCGCCGTTCCCGCCACCGCCGTCACTACCGCCGAGTGTAACCGCCGCCGGACCACCGTATCGCGGCTATCTTGTTATCAATGCTGTTTTACTTACACAGTGCATGTGTGTTTGCATCTGCGGCTAACCGTGCGTCCGGGGTGCGACCGTACTATTCACTCTCCCCGGTTTTCTTGCGGACTCCTTCTGCGTATTTTTTTCTTGCGATGTAAACTTTGTTGACGTTATCTTCCAGCACGCTCGCTTTCAGCCTGCCTGCCTGCTTGCCTGACTAACTAGCCGGCCGGCCGCCTGGTCCGCTGGCGGACTCGGGCGAGCGAGCGAGCGGGTTAGTTGTCCGACTAGATGGCTGTCTGGTTCTCGCAATGGACTTTTGGGTGGTCGGGGCTATTGTGGCGATTGACTGACACCTCATGCCGCAACGCCCTCATTCACGTGGTTTTCGTTTTGCATTCAGTTCTGCTTCCGGGCGCTGCTCCGTTGGCTCACCGTTGCGTTCCCGTTCCTCCCCTGGGGGAATCCGCTCTCGTTTATCCTCGCCTGGAGACTGAAAGAGAATCCAAAAAAGAAACAGAGCTGCTCGCGAGACCAACAGTCACTGCGCGAGTGAACTTCTGAACAAAAGCACTTGATTCCGGCGGACAACGAGACCACAACTGTCACATCCATGCGATTTTAGCCCAGAACACAGGCTCATAGAGTCATGGGGGCGAGCGAGCATCGTATTTCAGAGGCGCGCTTGGTTTTTTTTAGGCTCCACGTTGCGGAGAACGGACGCAGCTCACCGAGAGATGAGCGTTTTCCTTCTTCATTCGTTTTCCACGTCGATTCCTCTCCACCGTCGCTGTTTAGTCGACCCAAGTCCCGCTGCACCACCATCGGCTCACGTTGCCCTTCGTGGGGCTCGTTCTGTCTCTGCTCGATCAGCTCTCCATTCCAGCGCCGTTGCCGCTTTTCCTTCCTATTGGCTTTCTCAGTCAGCAGAGACAGAAGACATTGGAAGACGAATGTTGCGTTTACATGAGGAGCTAAAATGCTGATTGAAGATGTCCTCTTTCTCGGTCCCGGGACGAGCGGCGACCAGACTCTCAGGCCCGCAGGTATTCCTCTCCGGCTGAGCGCCTTCATCTCGGTGTCTTCCAACTCTTTTTCTGCTGCTACCGGTACCTCAGGCCTATCTCCTTCTGCGCGTCTTCCATGCCTTCATCTAGTTGTTCCTTTTGGTCGCACACCCGGTATATCAAGGGCTTTCTCTCCCGATTCTCACCGTTTCCTAGTTCCTCTGAGAGCTCGCTCGGTCCTCGGCTCACTCTTCCGTTTCTCTTCTGAGACTGCCGTCGTTGTCCAAAAGTGTCCCCCAGCTGTTTACCTCCTCCCTCTTTCGGGGAAGTCTGTCCTGTTCTGCGTCTTCCGAAACAGCTGCTATTACTGCGAAGTACTGTAGGTCGTCGTCGTGCATTGTCTTACAAATTGCCACCGCGTTCTAGTCGCCCGCGCAGCCGTCCACCGAGCGAGCTTGTCGTAGTATGTACGTCGGCTAGCCAGTAGGCGAACTGACTGACGGGCGAGCTAGCAGCTCTTCCCCGACTTTCTCCTTCCATCCATCCGCGCTGCTGTTTCCTCGTCCGGTGGCCACGACGGCGAAGCGAACAATTCTCCCGAGACGTCGTTCGTTCAACGAAATTTTCCCCCCTGGCTCACCCCGTCGAGGGGATTTTAATCCCAGGTTCAAAATATGTGTATTCTCCTCATCCCTCCGTATGCTCCTCACTCGCGAGAGGATTGCCGTCGGCATCACCCACGATTCCCAGCAACTGACTGAGCGAGAAGGTCTCGCCTGAGAGAACTTGGCTCTCGTGGAAACCGACATCGGTCAGCTTGCTGGAGCGGTAAGACGAGGGGGGTATTCCGATGACTCGCTTCACTCGTTCTTCTCTGAATTCTCTAACTGGCTCGCTGCGGACCCTTGGCGGTGCTCGGCCTCGTGTCAAGAGATTCAGGTAGATCAACGACGCACGCAAGGAGCAGCACAAGAGACGGACAGGCCATAAGATTTGGTTGTAAAACAAGCGCCGGCCTTTTGTCGTTCGACCATTCGTTCGACCGGTGCTGGGTCGTTCGTCGAGACAGCAAGTCCAACGAGATACACGACGGCCGCTCCGCTGTCCACTCCGAATAGCGACGGCCCGGTCGGCACTCGTTGGCTCAACGCAGGCAGGCATCGAGTCTGCGAGACCGCTGGATAGGAGCGCAGTCCCGGCGAGGAGGTGCAAGGCCCCGGAGGGTCACGAAACAGCTCTCGGAGGAGAGAGCCGGTGGCTTTTGGGGAATCTGTTAGGGTTCTGCTCCGGGATGGAGAAGTCGCTTGCAGCCGCGGTCGAGTCCCGGCCCGCTTGCAAGAGTTGAATCTAACGAGGGTTCAAACGCCGCCTGTTTGCGGGGACCAAACATGGCCATAAAACAGATACTACCCGAAGCCTGGCTCTGTCGTTCGGATTCGACGTCAATGGCGTTTGACGGGACAGGCGGGGCAACGGGTGTCTCGCACGGGATTGAGGTGGGCATCTGTTCGCAGCCTGGTCACTCAGCTGCTACGAATGCGGATCGGCCCTGGATTTCGAGCGATGCCGATGTCCGCCCGCTCGAGAGCCGGTCCTCTTGGCTGCGTGGTCTGCAACATGTACCACACGGATGCTTCCCTTTTCTCACGCTCTCGGTGTTCGATGGTAAATAAATAATTGGCTGACGCTCTCCAGTCTGACTGAGCGTTGAATCGGGGAAGAGGAAAAGCTCGTCCGTGAAGGCGGGATGAGGTACGATGCATAAATAGCAACACGTACCCGGAGATTTTTTTACTCGACGACAGTTCCGCCAGCAGCAACACCCGGTGAAAAATCAGGGTGATCTCAGTCAGAGATAGATTCCACTTCCCATACACTCGTTAATATTCGATGCTGAAATAAACAGAGAAACAATGCGAGAAGCCTTGTTCTCGATGAGTGCATAAATATTAACGCGGCGGCGGCGGCGGCTATCCTATCCGGGAAAAGGCCACATCGATTGTTTCGGCAAGCGCGGCACCAGCGACCAGGGCCACAGACGATGATTGAAGTCGCGACTCTCGTTATTTATTTTCCATCAATCGATGCAACCATGCATCCATTCATCCGTTCGCTCCTCCATTGCTCGCTCCTTCCTCCAGACGGGCTGGCGGTCATCGAAGATCCATCTCCAACGAATCATTCCGTCATTAATTGCTCTTTGTTCTCGAGCTCGCAAATAGATGTAACGTATAATTGATTACGGAATATCCGACCAGAGAGTTTTCCGTATGCCGTCTAGCTCTCCGCTCCGAAAAAACGTTTGCCGTCCCGGTGCTCCGGTACTGGCTGGCCGATCTGTCGGAAGCGAATCCTTCCCAGCGAAGAGTGACGCCGACGTGGACCAGCAGGCTCCGTGTGTTCGATTGTCTCTCAAAGCTTGCGGACGGATGCGAGCGAGCGGGAACAACAGGAATAGAAAACAGAATGGAAGCTGAGCAGCTTGACCTAGACAAGTTCCAAGTGAACAGATCGTGCTTCGCAACGTCCATAGACAGGTTTACACATAATTTATCATTGTAGCTTCGTCGCCGGAATGAAATCATGCTGACGGACGGACCCGTTCCTCAGAGAGTTCGCACGTTGCGGTTGACCTCCGGTGGGAAGTCTTTCATCTGCTAAGCAGCGAGCGGCTGATTGCTGAGTCGCAGGAGCATGCTTCGCTATATTGTTATATATTGCCACTCTAGTCAGCTGCTAATATGGCAATTAGTGAGCAGCCAACATAAGTGAGCAGTCCAGCCGGAGTACAGACTCTTGCTGGCTGACCAGACGATGACCAGCGAGCTTCCTTGGTTTTGTCGTGCGACCCGCGGCCCTGAGGAACGACTCGTGATATCAGGTCTTCGGCGAACGCTAGATACCGAGGGCTTTCCATCAGCGGTATCAGCGGTCAGCAGCAAGTTCTGCGAGTCACACAGAGACCGGAATGACAATATGAATCACGAGGATCGTGTGGCACGGCTGATACCTTGCACATCTCACCCTTAATGCACTTCTGTAGTCGGTGCTCTCGACAACTACCCGTGCATGCGTCGTCTTCATGCTCTCATTCTTCGTCGTCTATCCTGTCTTTGTTAGACCTCGATGGGCCTTTTCCATTCCAGTCGAGCCGCGCTCGTGGGACCTAAACACCAAGGTTCTGGAGTTTGGTCGACCCGCGAACCTAAATCTCCTAAATGCTCATGATTTCATGACCCTGTGCCAGTATTCGGTAGTATTGAAACTCCCGCTAAGTCGAGACCGCGAATAGTGAGGAAACTTGTCGTGCATCTACCGCCATGGAGCCCGAGTCCCTGAAGGAGTACGGCCCGATGGCCCGGCCGCAGCCTTCGCGTGCTTCCGAAGCCGCTAGAGCACGTTAGGCTCACAATTACAGTCACAAAGGATATGTTGTCTCACTTATACAGAATACTGACGGGCTCTGAACTATTCTACTTGAGAGTCATAAATCACATGAATCACGCACGCGACCACCTTGAGTGTCTTGGTCTTGCCGCTCAGGCAGGGGAATAACCGGAGAATCAACGGGAGAATGTCAACCTCTTGACCCCCGATCCAACCAGGTTTGCCTCCTGCTCCTCGCCAGACGCCGTAATGAGATATCCGACCGATATCGAATTCAAGCAGCAGTACGATCGAAATGTGATCCGCCGGAAACGTGGAGTGAGAGCTAAGAGAGGAAGGCGACGGCGTTGCTATTGTGACGCATTTCGTGAGCGAGTAGAGCGGAAGCACCGGGTCTCCTGTCCGCGCTGCCCTCCCGCCCGAGAAGGGCAGAGTTCCGCCTGGTCAAACCGTCGGAAGCGGTTAGGGGAGCATCAGAATTCTTATTCGGTTCGCTTTGCCCTCTTCTCATCTGTTCGCAACCGGGATACGTTCGAAGTTGTCCGGTTTTGTATTTCATTCCCACCTTCAAAACGCTGCTCCTCTCCCAGGTTCACCATCCGGCTCGAGAGTTTGAAACCGAGAATGGAGTCTACGAGATCATGGAGGTTGGCGCTACTCCGATGCGCAGCGAACTCGACTCCTTGTTGTTGCGAAAGTCTCGGTCGACTCGTGAGAAAAACAGTGAACCGCCCAGGCTCACCGGAGATCGGACGGAAATCGAGCTGTGGGACATCGTTGCCATGCGGGAAAAAACATTTCCTCTGCAGACGCTCCCTGCTCCGGTGGCCGTGGCTTGATCGGCCGCTGTCTTGTTTGCTATCTCACTCGTAGCGGACACGTGAAGTGGGGAGCAAGCGGCACCTCTTGTAGGCTTGGTTGCCCGTGCGTCCGGGGCGGGCAGGCGGGCGGCCAGCGGGCCGCTCGGTCGGTCCCTGGGTCGAACGGCTGCCTCGGTGATCCATTAGAAGGCGTGTAAAATGTTTTGCCTGCCTTTTATCTAGGCAGAGTTCCCAAGTAGGCGGTAGGTAGCCAGTCAAAGCAGCTCCGTTGATCGATGGTTCCGACACCAGTGAAGGGTCTTAATCCTGATCTACAAAGGTGGCTCCAAGGCCCGAAACGTTTCCCGTTCGACAGCTTCAACGAGGCACTCGATCCCAGTTGACGAGAAGAAGAAGAAGTCGACCCGCTGATGTTGCCGGGGATCGGTCGTCCACTCGCGGAGAGCGTACGCTGCCCTTCGAATGGAACTGTTCGAGTGAGTGTTCGCATGTCCTGAATGTCTCTCGGATGAACTAGGAACGAGTTGAAACGCCCCGACAGGTAGGGTACCGGTAGAGGTAGTTTCTCTGACGAGGAGGCTAATACTGCATGACCCCGGGGGCGACCGTTCGATATCTGCAAATCGTCCTGTAACAGCTCCACTATGCTGTTTCCACGCCCATCTCAGCCATTTCGCAAGCCTAAATCGAACACGTTCTATGCATGGCCTTGTCGACCTGCGACTGATAACGGTAATGGAAAATACTCCAGGGCCATGCGTGTAACCGGGCGAACTTTGAGCCTGCTTGCTCCGCGACAGAGAACTTCGGGGCCCCCGAGAATAATTCATACGCTGAGCGCAGGAACAAAGAACGGGAAGGACTCATATCGATTTACGCTTGACAAAGACCCATTCAGGATATCGGCAAGGGAGAAGGTCGGGGGCAGATGATCGCTCAGAGGGGAAGTCCGAAGGCTTCTGAGGAGGAAATCGCCCTCAGAATCCCGGAACGCTCGCATCAATGCCGATTCTCACCATGGGCCGGTCTTCTCGACTCACCTGAATTCCGAGCGGCGGGGACTGACCGAAAGCTCTCAAGACTTGAATGCCTCGGAATTGACGAGCACTCGGACCCATGCAACGTCTGGTGGGAATCGCTGTCGTGACCTAGTCCGAACGAGCCATCGATAATAATTACTACAGAGACATTCGCGGGAAGAACTATGGTCCCTCAGGCGCCGTGCGATCTTTCGAGTTCCCCCGCCCGTAGTTATCCATATGAAATTGCTCGTAGTTCCGGGGCCACGATCATCCTGAAAAGGATTTAGACAAAAATTGATGAGACTAACAATTAGTGCTGGAAGGGCGGGTCATCCGATCGGATACCATGATACCCCGATTCCTACTCAACGATTTCTGGTTTCCTGTCCTATGGGTACTGGCGATCCTCGTATCGTACCCGAGGGGATGAGTAGCCGCGGACCGCAACCGAGATCGCGAATTCCCCTCCCTTCGGTATGATGGTCGGGATGGTGCGAACTTATCCATGCATCCAGAGGAGACAGCCGTCGCGGCAGCTCCTCTGGATGCTGAGGAGGCTAAGGTGACTCCAAGTAAGCTTCGCTCGCGACTCCGATCGCACTAACTGTTATCGTGCAGGAGGAGCCCCATGCGGCAGCGCAGATTCCTCAAGGGTTCTGCGGAAGAGGTTTGCCGATGTGTCGGATATCAAATATGGAGTTACCGATCCCCGTTCCTCCTCGTTCAGTCGATCGGTCGGCAGCAGGGCGGGCGGGCTGGTTGGCTGGGCGAATAGGAGAATGGGCAGCCGGTCGCCTTCTGCAGTTTCGAATTCTCCTGAGGCCTCGACCAATCGAAGTTCACTGATTGTCGAGCGAGTTCGGCGGCCGAGCTGGTGGCCGTGCTTGTGTCGATGGAAGCTAGGACGGCGAGCAAGGTGAGCGACTGGGTGAGTGAGTGAGGTGAGGAGTCCCGACCAAGTTGTACTTATGTCTTAAATTATGTATCAGCTCGAGTATTTCGATGGCGGGCGGACGCGGTCGGAAATCGGAGGAACCGAGAGCGGGAATGAGAGTACGAGAAGGAATACGGCACCGGACGAACGAGGAGCAGGTAGCCGGCTCCGATAATGAGAGATCGACAGATAACTCGGAACATTTCGGAATCTGAGATTTCGGCACTGACGGCGGTCTCTAGGAAGGAACATGGTGTTCGTTCCGATCTTCTCTGTGGAAGAAGCGACCGTCGAAGCGTCGGATAAGCCGTCCGCCTCCTGAAGCATCCACCAACCATATTAACCACCAATGCACCCCAGGGTACTCGGTAACCGGGGCTACGATTGAAGCAGAGTCCGTCTTCTCGTCCGGAGAACAACGCCAGGCGAGAACTCCGCTGAACTCTCTCGTCTTCCGATTATATTCCCCCAAGCTCTATATTTCATTCCGCAGAAAAGGCGTAATCTTGTACATCATCAAGTGTTTCTTCCACTCAACCAGTTCATAGTGGAAAAAGTATCAACCAAAGTGTCGATTCATCATATCACATTCATCAATGTTTATTGATCATCATATGAATTTCTGCTCGTGAGTCGTCCTCGTGCTGTGGGGTTTTGAGGAGAAGCTTTTCATCCATCCTTCTAGACATCTGAGAGAGCATCTCTGAAGGTGTTCCGCTCCTTAAAAAAAATATTGCCCTCGGGATGACCTTTGAATGATTGATTTTTAAGTAATTTGAGCTGGCAAGTTCCGAATGGAAATGGACCTTTTGTCATTGCTTCGAATTTCCGACGAATGATAAATTTTCGCTCCGAGAACACCTCTACCCGCTCGATCGTGATCTTTTGGTAATGTTTCACCTCGAGGATAAGAGCGCGGATGAGCGAGCTGTTTACGAGCTCATCCCTATCGGTTCCTTGTATTTCCATGTTTGTCGACGAAGTCCCGGCTTACTTGGGCGTTCCGGGAGCCTTCTCGGGCCTCCGCGTCATGGGAACGATGCAACGAATCGCATTTTATTTGACTTCTTCAAATCCTTATCAATATGTCGAAAGCCGTTTGCTGCGTGTGCCTCTGTCGTGTTCGCTCTCGATCAATGTATTGGAAGTTCGGAAATTCGGCTCGGCAACTTCGGCGAAAGAAACTAACCAGCCAGCCAGTGGGCATTCCTGCCTCCCTGCAAGTCCGTCAAGACGGCGAAGCAAGGGCATTGACGACGCGACAACGACGACGACGGAGAAAGCATCGAGATTCCGGGGCGTTTTTTCTTCGGGGACGTTTATCGGCACGACGGCAGCAGCGGCAGCACTACTTGATCCTCGAAGGATTTTCAGCTGATCCATCGGCTCGCCCGCCAGCCATCCGGTTGGCCCATCGGTCGGCTTGCTCGAATCAAGTCTAACATTTTATATGTAAATACGCTTCGGCCGTTTACGACGACAATCAACGGTGTCTTTGTCCATCGAGCAGCTAGCCGGCACGACGACGGACGCTCGTCGAACACTACGAGTGAGTGGGAGCCGAACACGAGGGGAGCGAGCGAGCGAGCGATGAAGCGAAGAGGGGAAAGTAGCAATAAGCGGAGAGAAAACAAAAAGGCGCTTCGTCATCCCGGAGGTCCAAGGGACAAGGCTGTGCAACCGAAGCAGTAGCGAGCGGAAAAGGATTCCGGCGAGAAAGGATCTCAGCAAGTGAGCAAGCATCCTCGTTCTTCACTCGCTCAGAAGAGAGACGTCGGGAGAACAAAGGAGCGTGGACCCACCGCCGCCGACGGACCGGCCGGCCGGCCTGCCTACTCTTGGGAAGCAGTTGCACGGAAGAAAGAAGAAGAATAGGAAGAAGGTATTGGTGGTGAGAAAGCCGTCGCCAACGACAAGACGGAAAGGGGAACAATTTTCATCCAAATTGGTCTCAGGAGAAAAACACTTATTAAGCTGCTGCGGCCGCTTCTCCTCCCGCCGCCGCTGCGGCGGCCAACGTTGTCGGTACCACCGCAGAAGGTAGCCGCTGCTCCCGCTGGCGGCCAGAGATCCGGCGGGCGGAGAAGGACTAAGAACCTAACCGAAAAACCTCCGAAAGAATGAACAGTGTCTCCGAGTGCTGCGGTTTTTTTCCTCTCTCGCCCTGCGACGACTACACGATTTCGATGGACGGCAATGACAACGGCGGCGCCGAGAGCTGAAGAGGGATCGGTCTTAGCGGTCTACGGAGCGAGAAGCCACTGCGCCAGTGATCGTCTTCTACTGGAACCGCTGAAACGGCAGCACTTCACCTCGGAGACACCTGCCGCACGGAAAGAAGGGGTCGGAATCTCGAGATTCCGAAGATAATTGCTTCGGAGTGTGGATGTGGAAGTCAGTCGGCTCTGTACCGCTAAGCCCTCAAGGATGATCGTATGGGAACCACAAAACCGACTGATATCGATCGTCACGGTTGAGAACGCTTTGCTATCAGCTATTGACTTCCCACGAACGGAAGCGTTTGAGTGATTCATGACGGAGCGATTCTAGACGAGGCATCGGAATTCACTGAGAATAGAGCTTTGTATAAGCTCACTTCTGTTCACAGGTTTCCTCCCAAACTCCTCCCAAACTATCCGAACTCGGACGAACGTCCCGATCGGAAGGGATTCGATCGCGCAGGGGATTCCCCTGGAAAACGATGCTCCGAGAGAGGTTTTCCGTATAGATCAGTCGGGGAGTCCGGCTTTTCCCGCGAAACCATGACGGAATGATTCAGCTGTGGATCGACAAGCTGAAACTGTCGAGCGCCGCTGGCCGAGGGACGGCGAAGGACTCGAGTTTCCATCATATCGGTTCGTGTTCGGTGACTCCAGCAGCGGTCCGATCAGGTTGGCCGGTGGAGCTGATGGCGGCAAGTCAATGTATGCCGTTCACTTGCTGCCTACTTACAAGACGGTCTTAGTGTCCCCGAGCAGCCAGGCTTAACCCGCTCTTTCACTTGGTAGATCTTTTTTTCTACCCTTTCTTTTAGTTAGAATAAGCGGAGCCTCGCAAGATTGGTATAACCTCTTCTGCCCCTTCAGCAGCGCCGATCCCCGCAGCTGGTCCTCGGATCCCTCCCTGCATCTATTTATGCATCTACTGATTATGTATGTCGGCACGGTGATCGCTCAAATGCACTTCAATAATTGGTCTATTGACCAAAAAGTCTGCCGAGCTCGACCGGGTGGATCGAGTCCGCTATGTAACTCTCGGGTGCTCCCAAAGTTGCTGCGACGCGATATTCTGCGTCTTTTGCTCATGTTTTTCCTTCTTCTTTTTCGTTCTCTTCCATCGTTCCTCAGAGGACACGCGGTCGCTCCAGAAAGGGAAAAACTTTGCGAGACGGACCGCCAGCGGCGTTACCCGGCATAATAGCGACGTCGGATTCCTCGAGGACTGGACAGATAGCGAATGGTTTCGCGAACAAGCGAAAGTGCTTATAGCCGATCGTACCGAATGGGCGATTCGAAACCGGTCGTGTCGGTCGGCTCGGCTATTCCACTCAAGGTCCCAAAGTTCGATAGGAATTGCATTAAGAGCCGCCTCGAGTGCGAATCGGGGCCTCGGTAAGAAAAACGTGTCACCCTTTGTCAAGTCGAGACTCCAGTTAAGAACAATGCCTTGCCGATATGTGTGGAATGTCGTAGATATTAACCTTATTTCCATACGTCGCGTGGAAGGAACAAGGGGAACGGAAAACGAGGAAGGACGCCGCCGCCGCCGCTCGGTACGTACGTCGAATAGACAGGGGGATGGGGAGCGCTGAAGACCCGCTCTCTAATAGCAGATATATAATGGGCCGGTATTGGACATCTGGTCAACGCGACAGTCAGCCGAAACGCCCGTTCGTTCGACGGCCCGCCCGTTTACCAGCCCGCAAGCTGGTCGGCATGGCAGCCTTTGACCGAGAACGACAGAAGGACGATACAGCGATTGGTAAGAGCGCAGCCTTAGGCTTTAGGCTAGTCTGTGTCGCATTCCAGGAGGATGGATCGCGCAGGGCACATACAATATAGGACAATGTGTCGTCGGCGTTCTCTTCCTCCTTCGCGGCTCTACGTGCTCATCCTCTTCCGTCGTCGTCGTCAACGACGCTCATCGCTTCCCCCCGTCTGACGTGCAGCACCTCGCTATTGTGCTCGTAGTCGTCGTCGAATCGTATGCGACGAACACCTCCACAAGGTCGAATCGTGTTCCTCGCCCGCTTTCCAGGGAGCTGCGTCACGCCGAACCCATGCCTACCGACCAGTGTCATCACCGTGGTGCTCATTCATCCCAGAAGCCGACCGCTCCGACGAAGTCGGTACCCGGTGACAGCCGTAATAATTAAATGCTCTTGTGACGGGCCGCTTGCTGGTGGGAGAGAGGGAAGGAGATATTCATCCGTCATTAGAATGAATGAGAAATCGGTGTATGAATGCAGTTTGCTCCTCATGCCGCCCAGATCGGGCTACGGCGACGATCGACGGTGTTCTTCTGCTCCTCCGATGCGGTTCCCGGTTCGGCCTTTCGTAGGTCACGCTCGTCTATAGCAGTCGATGCGCGGATGCATTAACGTGACGCTTCTGTAAGTGTGGCCGGAATTACAAACATTGAGTTTTTTTCTCGTTCTGACGGCCGACCGGACTGCGGAACGGCCCGCCGATGCAGCTGCCGGCCGTCGCAGGTTCCTCCAGACTCTCCAGCGAGCGTGTCCTTCGGCAACTGTCCGTCCGTGTGTTCGTCTATCGGACCGACTGTTGGTCCGCGCCTGGGCATCGTCCGAGCCGAACACGTCGCTAGCTCGCTGTTTTCTACTGGTTTTCGATATTGGTCATAGTTGATGTTATGCGGGCGGGCCTTCTTATTTGGAGAGCTACGCGACGGCGGTGCCAGAGTGGCAGTCGGAGCAGCGGCAGTGTCGCATGTATAGGTTTACGGCGCGGCGTCGCATCAGCTTTTCGCCTTGGTACGTTTCGCCATGACGCCTACACCTGCCTCCGGTCCACCGAGTGAACTGCAAGGACTTTGTTTATTATTCGCAAATATCGAGAGGGATTTTGAATTATGACGGGAGACTTTCAAAGTCAGAGCATCTCGATGTTCTCGTCATTCATTAGCAGAACGTGAGACCCGCGAGGGAATCCCGGGGCATTTGGAGATCGGAGACGCTCATGCTCGGGGAGACGTCTACGTGGCTCTGCCATTCGACGATACGTCTTGTCGACTCCCGAACTTCGTCTTATCGATGGCAAGAGCAATAATAATGACAACCGCAATCGCATTAGCGAATGCGACGGAGGAGAAGTTTCTGAAGTCAGATCCTCGACCATGTTGCTGCTGATAATCTTCCCCAATCGCTTGCTGTCTTTGTTATTGATGGGAGAGACGCTCGGGGACGAGGATGAAAGACCAACCCGGACCAGAGTGAGGAAGGAAATAATTTTGATGTTACGCTGTGCTCGTCGACCATGAGCGGGGTAAGAGAGTAGAGAGCGGGAGGGGTAACTTGCCTCTTTTTCCGCCCCTTCCCTTGGTCGCTCTTATACGATCCCGGCCCGCAGCGCGACGGCGAGTCAGTCCGTCTCTCGATGGTCCTCGCTCCGAGCCGGGTGATCCAGCGACATAAATTTTATTTATTGACCGATTCGCGACAAGTGGTCAGGATAATAGCCGGAGACCAGGGGGAGAGCGGCGAGCGTACAAAGTCACAAGAGCACTTGGATCTCGCGAGGAGAGAGGAATCGAAGACGCCACCCAGCATGGAACACCGACCGCCCTGACGGAAAAAGAAAAACCGCGAATAACGAAGCGTAGGCAGGCGATTGCTTACTGCCGCACCGAGAGCGGGAGCTTCTTGATTTATTCCTCGGAAAACCCTCTAGAAGCAAAAAGAAACATCACCGACGAACATTTCGCCTCCCCGTTAAGAGAATTGGATGGACCGAGGGAACGAGTACGGCCGAGAGGAGGGAAGGGGAAAATGATGAAGCGGCACAGGGCGGCGAGAGGAATCGCCCAGATGGGGAACCGAAGGGGAGAAAGTTCAGGAGCGAATATTGATCGCAGCTCTGTACGGTTCCGGTGCGATTTCCGGTGTTACTCTTTTCAGTCGAGGGGCGATCATTTTTCTCAGGAGCGATACAGTTCTCCGCGAGTACCGATGCGACGAAAGGAGTTTCCGACCGCCGCGCCGCCATTGCGCTATTACGGCGTCTCGGCGGGCACAAAAGCTCCCGGACGAGGAGTTCACCTCTTTTCCGAGGCGTCAAGCTCTACTAAGTGACCACAATACCGACTCCTTGATCACTGATGCGGAAACAGTCGTAGCGTAGCATCCGACATCAGAATCCGGGTCTACATGGACCGTGGCTCAAGTACTGCGGCTGAACTCATTGATCGCTGCGAGCTCCGATGTGGAGATCTTCCGATAGCACTCAAGACGAAAGAGGTTTTCGACTCCGGACCGAACGTTTGCCGTATGGCTGCGGGAGATAAGGCGACAGGTCGAGGGAGCGAGCGAGGTGCAACGGAGATGGAAGGCTTCGGCAAGCCCGCCGCTGCTCGGCGAGCTTTGAAACCTCTATCACACGCAAGTTGGATAATTAGTTTTGAGGTAACAAGAATGAATGCTGGTCGCGCATTCACCCGGCGGAGCGAGCGGCAGGGAGCTCGCGGGAAAAGACAGGACTGGGAAAAAGGGAGTAAAATGCCCCAGCGAGCGTGCGGCCTCCGTCGGTGGTGGAGCCGGTGGTGATGATGATGAGGAAAGTTTTAGACAACGCTCGTCAGGTAGTAGTTTGCCGGCTGATGACATTTATGGATACATGCTTCGAGAACAATGCTTTTTCAAGCTTTTGTCCAGCGATACCGGCCTGCTGGCGGTGGCCGAGATGCGATAGCAGATCGGCATGGCATTCATTCATTCATCCGCTGTCCGGGTCGTGCTGCAGTAGGTCTTCTGTCACGCTTAGCCTCTGATTGCAGAATGATCGACCACAGTCATAGCTACTCGATCATGCATCCAGGTAGGTGGGTCGGCCGGCTGACGCGTGGGCGGCAAAAGGCTTAGCCGTCGCAATATTTCAGCGCGAGGAAATCATCGCACAATCCGGAGGAAACTTTCCCCTTAGGATTGACTGGGAGCGTTTTTTTTCTCTACTTGTGTGGATGCAGCGTCGGGAGCAACCGGGAAAGAAGATTCAGAAAAATAAACGCTGCGCACTCCATCGATTCGACATCGAGACGCGGAGCTCCTAGAGTTATGACGATGAGGAATCAATCACCGCATCGACGAAGTTCCAGGTTCCGCCGATGTCACAGAGACCTCTTTCTCCTGTGAATCTATCTACTGAAGCGTCTGCCAGCGAGCTGTCCGGTCGGCTCCGCGGAGTTCTTGTACCCCGAATCATATGTAGGTTCCGTCTGCAACAGCTCTCCTTCCAGGGCTGGGGGCGGGAAGGATCCAACAAACAGTGCGAACAACCCTCGAGGCGTCCCTCGCTAAGTACAGATCCGTGTCCGAAATCTTTCCCATTTTTCCGTCCCGACTATAAACAACGAGATGACTACTGACCAACTGGCCGAAGCAGCGATAGTTGTCTGCTCGCGGCGAAGACTGTCATACATGGAGCGGTTCCGTTGGAGAAGACACGGTCCCGATTGTCTGTGTTGGCTCCCCGATGGAGCTCGAGAGAAGCCGGTCGACGACAACCAGCTGCCGACGTCTCTTCACCATGTTCTCGAAAAGTGACTCTTACAGTTGTAACCAGCGCTGCTTTCTCTAGGTTTTCGGTCCTGTTCGTCTCCATCGGCCCAGTCGCCGTTTGTCCCGATTCCACTTCGCGCTCCTTTCGGGTCCCGCTGGTCCTGCCGGAGCCGTGCTCTCGAGCGAGCGCCTTTCTAAACAATCCTCAATTTAGTTTGTGACAAGTGAGAGCTAAACTTTTCAATAAAAAAACAAATATAAAAAAAAGTGATCTCCCACCACCCCACCAACAGCGTTGTACAAGCAGCACTCGATTCGGGGTGCGCAAGTCTATCCGTCGTCGCTGCGGGACGGGCCGAACCGAAGTCTCGACACACGGGGCCATTACACGGTCTCAGCGTTCGTTCGTCTCAAGTCGAAAATCTACAAAAAAACCTGTAATAGCTGCTTTATGAGTTTCGTTAACTTGCTGCTGCTACCGCTGCTGCTGCTGGTTACCCTGCTGTTGCCGTTGTTCAGCTCTCTCCCTCTCCACGGGCGCGTGGTTCAGACCTTCTTCGGAAAGTGGGGGTTGCAATCCGTCAGCTGTCCGAATGTAAGCCCGTCCGTCCGTCCCTCCGTCGTCGGTCGGTCCCCCCGACCGACCGCCCGCCCGCCCGCGTGTCTGTCTGTTGTTGTCGGTGACGGCGGCTGCGCACTGAAGCGGAGGCCGAGCGACGACGAGAGCGGGACGCTTGTGCTCAGGGCAACGAGCAGGGACCGGGGCCGATTCGAAACACTTTGCTTAAACGGAACTGTCACATACCAGTTGGTCATGTCAAAATCCGCCCGAACGTCGCTCGTCCGAGCCATTACCAAACTTCCAGCAGCTCCCTGCGTTTCAGCTCGCCGCTCCGACATCTTGTCGGGCCCGTTCGCGCATGAACTGTCAGCCCGGCTCGATGAAATCAGATCGAACACTCGACCAGAGGTCGGAGATAAACTCGAGAAGGATTCTGAGGCAGGTCTCGTCGCCCCTTGGATTAGCTCTCTGCCGGTCAAGAAATCGATTCTTCGATGCGGAGTCTCGGAGTCCCAGAATGCGGGGATCACATCTGTCGATTAAATTTCAAAACTTTCTGAGCGTGGCTCGCATCCAAGTACACACGTACACATACCTGTTTGAGTAGGTACGCTCGCTCCCGAATCCCACACTCACCGTTCATCCCGTTGAGCCCTAATCCATGCTGCGCGGTCGTCATTTCGAGAGAAGGGTCTTTTGTGCGCATTGTTTTCGCGACCTTCCATTCAATTCCTGCGATGGTAGATGGAGGAATGCGGTGCCGACGTCTCCCCATGCGAAAGCTCTCGCATCCCTTCCTCGCAGATATTTTTGATATGGAAGGGAAAGACGAAGTTCCGGAGCTCTCGAGGCTTTTTCCGGAGAGCACGGTTCTCTGGAGTTCAGAGGGTCGAGCGGATCGGGGCATTCGTCAAACGAACAAAAAGTACTCCGCCAGCTATCGATCAACTCTCGGAAATCAGAGTGCTCCCTATCTCGCGCACGAAAAGGCTTCAATGCTCGAAAATTCGAAGGCTAATCCGTTCCTCAGCCCCGGCCGTATCCTCGAGCATGCGGGAGAAATTCTCTCTCTAGTTCCCACTTCCCGAAAGTAGGTTCCTAAATCTACCCAGAAGGCCAGATCATAGAAGCGACGGAAGCGGATGTTGAAATCGATCCACCTTCCTCGCAGGAACGGACTATCCGCGGGGAGCTTTCCCGGAAAGTATTGTGAACCACAACAACTTGTCGATTCGATTACGCAGCCGACTGGTTTGAACAACGATGGAGGACGGATGCACGGACGGATTGAGCCACAGACAATGACAGAGGGAACTTTTCAATTGGCAAACTCTGAATCTTTTCTCTTCCGCGGCGCTTTCTCCATCAACAGACTTTGTCCAGCCGGCGAGTGCCCTTCCGTGCCGCTTTCTCGCCGAGCATTGTGCCCCAAGGTTGCGCCCCTGTGGTCGGTCGCGGTGCCGGAGAACCGCTCTGCCGGTTCACCGTGCGAGCCACAGGTATGGCAGGCATTCCAAAAAAGAAGCGCTGAAAGAAGCTGATGGTTCCCCGCGCGAACACCACCGGTGGCGGCAAGTGCGGCGAGAAGCTCCCGCGGCAGCAATGACAACAACAGCAATTTCACCCGTGGATTCTCCTGTTTGTCACCCGCAAGCGCCACCTGCACGCCGACGGGGGCAGTTGCTCTTTATTTGCCTCGGAGCCAGAACACCGCAATCAAGCGCCATCTGACATGCGACCCCAGAGTTTCGCGATAGGTTCCGGCCGAAACCCTGAGCCCGAGGATCCAGCATGAGATTTCCGATTGAATTAATTTTCAATTGGACTAGGCAAGCACTCAGATCCACAGGCCGGTTTTTTTTATCCCCGAACGAACCTGTTGCATTTTTTTTATCTCGATCGGACGCATAATTCTGAAATCCGTCTTATTTCTGAACAGGAACCCCGACCCGCGCTTCGACTGGATGAACGAGTGGCCCGCCGCGCGATCGGTGGGGCTGGCGGGCTAGCGAGCGAGCGGGTGGGCATGGGCGGTCTCCGGAGCAGCATTTTTCCTTCGTTCGTTCGCTCGCTCGCTCGTCTGTTTGTTTGTTGACAGGGGAAATATGGGTTGTTGATCCCATCATTTTTCCTCCGTCCACTTGTTGACGTTGATCGGCCACGAAACGATCGACGGAATTCCAGTTCAACAGATTCAGTCGTCTCTCGAGCGTTTGGAACATTGTTCAAAGGGAAGAAATGCATCGAAAACCTACGGAAAGGACCCTTCGAGCGCGGGGTGGCGGGTGCCATGGTTTTCTTTTTTCAATCAAGAAATAACTAGTCACGGCTAAGTTGCTAAGTTGCTAAATTGCCCGTTTGCCGGATGCGATGCTCTTGAAGCCCCGAGCGAGTTTGTCGAGAGCTGTCGACAGGAAGCACAGATCACGGACAAGCACTGCTTAGATTTCTCGTCGCTGAATATCGTGAAGAATGTCTGCAGTCCACGCGTGAGTCTCAACGTTATTTTTGTCGGAGTCGTTCGCAACGGAAACGGAGGAACTCCGATTGGAGTTCGAAAAGATACGTGAACGCAGGGTCGGACTCTCCTATCGCTGCCATCGAGCAGGAGAAATGAAAACAGGCGAATTATATGGGCATCATCTATCGGATAGACTACAGATGTATGGAAGACATAATTTCCTGGTGGAATAATTTTGGAAAGCATTACGTTCGATTTCGTAGCCCTCGATTCTCGGAGAAACGCGAAGGGGCTGTCTCCATAACTTCACAGAGTCGGGCGCTCGGAATAGCATGATGGGATGTGAAAGAACATGATAGAATGCGAAGGTTCATGGAAAATATGCGAGGCTGGAAGAAATAAAATCTATTGAAACACTCGATCCTCTGATCAGCCCGATCATGGTCCCGAGGCGATTCGAGCCTTCCTAGGGGCTTAGGGAAGCTCGCTCGGTAGGCTTGTACGATTGTAATATCGTTTGAATATATTTTAGAGAGCTCTGCGTACGATATCGGAGCTATCGGCTCATCGCGTAATGCAGAGCGAGCGGTCCTCATAGTTTCGCAGACTCGGCCGCTCGGTGTACCATGAATGACAACATGACTCTCATGCGATGCTGACTCGCAAGCTCCTGGAGTATCTCCTGAGTCCTGAGGCTGGAGGGAATGGAACTCATTGGTACGCTCTCGATCCTCTGATAACCCCGATCAGCATTCGATCACCCCGACCATTTTCACTCATTAGGCTGCTGCGTCGTCTTTCGAATCGCACCTTGGCGGAACGGTCGGGGCATCATGTGGAGAGAAGAAACATCCAGCGAACACCGGAGAGAAACTTGCTAATTTTTCGGAATAACTTGAGAACGATGCGATTGATCGAGTGGAAAACTGCTTCTCACGCATGCAGGAATGATTCTGCATCGTCACGAAGTGATTTGAAGTCCTTTCTCACGCTAATAACTCCGAGTTTTGGTACGGTGACGGATCGACATTACTGCTTTATGCTATAGGGGGAAGGGGGATATATAGGGGGATAAGGTGACTGAACGGCTTCGCTCGGAATCCATTTAGCAGCTGGCGTTTCGTTGCGTGGAGAAATAATATATTCTACTGTATGTAGTAAGTCGTACACTGGGTGCGTGAGACGAAACTCTGGTTCACAGGCCGGGCATGGACGTAATTCCGAACGTCAACGGATAGGCATGAGTGAGTTCCGGAAGAGTGCTCCGGGCAACGCGGAGAGTCGTAGACAGATAAAGCTTGCGCGGGAAGCTGAGATGAAAACGCACGAAATGCGTCGTCGGTGTTGGAAGAAGCGGTCTCCTCCGTCGCGGCGATGCCGCTGTGATGGTGTGGAAGTGGTAGCTGTCGCGGTGGAGGAATTTTTCCCCCCGAGGCAAACGCTCCGCAAACTCTCGACAATTTTGTCAAATATCTCCTCGTGTCAACAAAAGAGAGGATCTGTATGGCGAGTTTGCCTCTGCTGCTGCTGCTTCTGATGGCAAAGGAAGTCTAGCTCCTCGTTCGTTCGACTTATTCTCGTCGTCGGTCGTATCCCTCCTTTGAGAAGGACCAAGCGGCCGCTTCATGCCTGCTTGCCTGGCGCCGAGCTGCGGGAGAAACGAACGTGAAGAGTGAGAAAGGCAGCACCAGCAGAAAAGAGGAGGCACGGAGAAGACTACTCTAATGACAAACCCACACTCAGGAAGAGTGAGTCTCTGCAGAGTCAGTCACTGACCGTCGGTCTGCTCCAGTACGTCGGTCTGTCCGGGCGTCCGTCCTTCGGTCGTTCGAACGGTGTCGTCGCTGGAAGAGAGAGAGGAGACTTCAGTGGCTTAAACGATCCTTCAATCTGCTCCTCCGGCCGCTGTGCTCGGCGTTGGTCGCTCCCAACATCTTCGTCTTTTTTCCTTCTCCCCCAAGCGGTTCGTTGTCGCCGTTCCTTTCAGCGGTTTGGCCTATTCAGATATCGAAGCGCGCTTGCGAAGACTACCCTTACTGCCACAGCCTGCGTGCCTGACGGCCGGCCGGGCTGCCTGACCGCACCGTCACAATTCCCCGGTAAATGACTGGGCATTGAATGAGTACTGCGCTCTTCGACGTTGACTGTCCACTATGCTGTCCTTTGGTATATTCTGGCTCTCCTCACGTTCTTTCTCCGCTCGCCAACATTTGACGGAAACGCCTCCGATGGCCGTTGACCCTTCGGCGACGAACGGGCCGCCGAGAGTGGCACCGATGGATGCCTCCCATTTAGAGTACAATGAGCTCCTTCAAAGGTTCCTCCGCCACAAAAAGTCTCGCACTTCACCCCCGCATTCAAGGTATTCTCTCTCGGTGCTCACTGTATCCTCTTCTTTTTTTTATTCGAGAATCTCTTCATGGAATGGGACTCGTCATTCGGATCGACCACGCTCTGATTTCTCCGCGAAATTCCCGACAAAGGCTCGCTAGACGCTCTTGAATGCTGTTCTTTCTCATATTTCAATGAATCGGAGTGCGCCTGCCTGTTATTGGCGATGCCTTTTGAGATCCTCTTGAGTTCCCTTCGGAGCCCGAATAAGAGCCACCCCTGCCGATCTGTGTGTCTTTGTGAGGAAGCGTGTTTCCGAGAGCTCCCTCACCCGTCCCAGGTCGCTCTCTCAGCGGAAGAGGACTTTTTCTTCCGAAAAATAACGGCTCTCCTTCGGTGGAGCAATTGAACGGTGCCGTCATGCTAGCCAGTCGGCAGGCCGGCCGACCGGCCAGCTGTCTGGATGGCGAACGAGCCGCGGAAGAGTTTGCTTTGCACAACCTCGCCGGCCGCTCGGCAGTTTTTGAATGCAAATCGGCTACTCTCAAACCCCATACCATCTCGAAGGCTCATATGTGTTTGGAGGTTTCCCAACCCGCTCTGCCCGAGGGTTCCCACAACGCTGGGCCTCTCTTCAACGCTCGCCTCATATCCTGCGTCATATCCTACCGCCTTGGCTGCGCGGAACTAAACCAGCCACGGCTATCAACCAACTCCCTCCGCGAGGTCTGAGTGAGCCCACAAATACACACACTCCGATCATCCGCAAAGCACGCAGGGTCTAGGCATCGCGCAATCGTCTCAAGACTAATAAGGCATGCGTTCGATTGGAATAATTTCTTAAACTCTCCCCCTCCTCCGGATCCTCATCCTCGTTGTCGCCCCCGCCCTGGATCCCCTGCTGCGTCCAAAGTTCGTCTGGGTGGGAGTCGCTGTCATCACTGCTCCCATTCCGGTGGCCAAACCAAATAGCGTTTTGTTTAACTTCAATTTGGCTCGCCTCTCGTGATAAATCCCGCCAGTCATCAAGAGCGCTGGCTGCGTGCCACGTCGTTTATTCGCGGGCTCTACGGCTGTGAAAACGCACCGACAGATCTATGTATGTACGTAAGCGTGGAAACGTCGCTGGGCTGAGCGACCTCTATTTTCGGTGCTTACGGCAGCATATTCGTCGAGCGAGCCCTTCCGCAAAGACTCGGTCGGCCGTTTCTGCTGCATTCGAATTTCAGGCGTAGATTTTTAGATGGCCATTACATTCAGCATTTCGAGTGAGTCTGCTGACCGTCACAGAAACTCCCCATGCATGAGTTCCTCCGGAATCGAGCTCAGAATGCTCCAACTCAGTTAGGTGTTCGGGAATGACCATCCACCACGATGCCCCGAAGCGCAGAGGTCACCGTGACATCGATTTTCTCGACTTCATAGCTCAGAGGGGGTAGTACCGGTGGAGAATTTTTCTCTCGATTCCCTCCCCCCAACATTACGCGTCGCACCTCCATTCTACGCGAATTTATCTTCTGCACAGATTGCCCTCGCTTTGCGGTTTATTACCTCGACACGAGTGATGCATTTCCGCCCTCGCATCATGCATATTAGTGCTGGCGCGAAGTCGGAGCCGAGCATGCGGATGAACTCGAGCATCGAGGTCCCAGCGGGACGATGTATATTTTTTCAGACACTGTTTCCAAATTAGTAGGTGAGCCGTCCTCGAAGGACGAGCGGAGCAGTTGTAAAGTAGGATTCGAAAGTAATGAAGGCATTTTAGAAATAAAAGCGCCTTGCTTTGTTTGTGCGGTAGTTAACGCGCTGTCTCCGTCTTGCGGGTTGCCGATGCCGCTGGTAAGTATCATGTGACAACGAGTCGTCGTTTGTTGTCGAAGAACGAGGCGAGGTCTCGCTTTTAATCAAGGTGTGGAAGAGAAAAAGAAGGCGACTCGAATAGGAGATCAGGACACAACTAGCTGCCCAGCCAAGATGGGGTCCAGGCCATTCGACTCGGGTCGCGACCCTGCATGGGTCTTCTGGTCGAAAGTGTCCGAGATCAGCACTCGTGGACTAGGGTATCTTGGAAAATCCGGAATCTCTCCGTATCGTGCGCCCATCAACCGCGATCAATGCCGATTGCTGATGAAGAATCGATTAACCGGCGATCCGGATCGGTGTCGATACTTCGATGGCGTTGCTCTGTGATCGAGATTCTGGTGTTGACCGCGAGGTGGAGTCGGACGATGATGCGAACGCTACCCCGCATCCGATACGACGTCGACTGCCTCAACAAAGCGGCGAAACAATTCGAACTCGGGAAACAGGAAATACTCAATGTGCGGCTTGTTGCCAACAGCTCGCTCGGGTCGCTCGCCCGTCCATCGGACCGACATGCCGTGGCGCGAGTTCTCCCTTACGCCGCACGACGCGTCGAACGCCGACTTAGGACACAAAACCTCTCGAGTCGGGCACGACTTCGAGTTTTTCTAAATACGAACAATACTCGTGTTCGTCAATTCCGCTCGTTATCGGAAATACGCGACATGGCGTGCATTTCATGTGTTGCCCAATGTGCCCGGCTCGGTCTCCCCCGACCAGGTCGCCACCGGGAGCGGAATCTCGCGTGAGAAAATCGCCGCTCCTGCTCCATCTGTTTCCACAGCAGTTCTGCTGTGAGACGGTGGCCGGGGAGAAGATCGGGAATAGAACCCAATGGGACAGAGGGCGATCGAAAGCAAAAGGAAGCTTCTCCGGTTCATCGCTGTGATAGGGCAGAGAGCACGAAACGAGAATCATCCTTCGCTCGGAGCAAGAACAGAAGTCTTCGGTCTCTGGTGGAAATCGCTGTCGGCACCGCTCGGTAGGAAACGCAAGATGACGTCAATGTCTACGAGAAGCGAGAAAAAAGACGATGACGACAACGACGACGACGACCGTAGTATGATGAGGGCAGGCACATAAAAGCCATTCTTGTGATTTCGTGGCTAGCCACCCTCTCTCCGCGTTCTCGTGATTTCTCCCGTTCGCCCTGCAGCTCTTTTCCGTCGCCGACGCTGCCGTTTTCCTTTTCCTCCTCTCTGTCAGTCCGTGCCCGTCTCCGCCTCCTCCTCTTCCTCCCCCTCGTCCTCCTGCTCGATTCGCCTTTTCAGCAGCGACGAGCTTTCTCTTTTTCTTATGCGCCATAAATTCCTTTCTTCGGCTGCAGGCAGGCCGCGGAGCAAGCTCCGAGGACGAATAATTTTCTAATGAATAAATTCATTTTTCCCCCTTCGGAGAGGAACGACCCGGGGGCAGGCGAGACACACTGAGCAAAAAAGACCGAAGGGCCGAGCAAAAGCAACGAAAGCCAAAGTCTCAATGCTTTGTAGTGTTGTCGTTCGTTGCCGCCTCCATTCACGCTCCTTTTACTTCTCCTCGTTGTCACAGTGCCCTGTTCCTATCCTGCTCCTGTTTCACCCTTCTGCTCTCTGAAGACGGAATCCAACTTCCGCACTGGAGCACTGAGGGCAGGGAGAGCGAGCTTCACACTCAAAAGGTGAGATGGAAATGTTGAATGAATTAATACCCGCGCAACGCTACCCTCCTCCATGCCCTCCATTCGGAGCTCATATTCCGGCTGCCTCGTCTGATGAGGTCATTGAATAGAAAGGAGTCGTTTGAATGTCACTCTGCGCGCGGAGGAACCTCGCAGACGCCTGAACATTAAGGTGTCTGACAGGCAGATTCCCGACCCGATGGAGAGGCGCACCAGCTTCCTCAATAGTGGCAATCATACGCTTTTTGGGAGCAGAGAAAAACGTCTCAAAGAACCGGAGGCGGATAATCGTTCGTGGAAAAAGGGGGAATATACTACAAGACAGATACAGGGACCTTCGATCTCCTGTTCGAGGACCTAGAAATAAGGGACTGGGCATAGCCGCCGACGTGAAGTTCAACCGCATGCTCTCACCGAGGACGGCGATGGAAACTGTTGTGCGGTGGAAACGGCGACAACAACATCTGCTGCAACGGCAGCCAGGAAGCGAGCCGCTCATTCATTAATTGTGGACAAAGCGAATCTCCGACCGCTGCCCGTCGGGCGAGGGATCGAGCGAGCGAGCGGACAAGAGTCGACACACAGGCATACATACATGACCGGCCAATGAACAAAATCCGATTTGTCTCTGTTACCATAGAAAGCCACTTGAATCTATTCCATTGCATGCTGACCACGCTCTGAGTCCGTCTCCCAGACCAAGGCTCGCTCGGTTCGTCCGACTATCTATTACTGTGATTATCGTTTGCTGATCGAGTCCGCCGAATGGGGGAGGGGGAACGGTAGAAATTCCGGGGTCCGGTTCGTCGCGGACGCCCACTCGATATACGACGTGCCCCCGTCGCAAATATCGAAGGGCGCTTCACTCGGTCCTGTTGACAGTCTTTTGAATGTTGCCGTGAATATTCTCTGACGACTGACGAGTCAAGAGCATTCAGTGGCTTCGGATGATCCGATCCGAGAGGGGGGTTCACGGGTCAGGTGAAACGCCATCGGATCGGCCCTATCAACAAATCAATGAGTGCTCCAACAAATGATATCGCATGCAATGCACGGTCGACTCGCTCGTCAAGTGTTTGGATAGCCCTGGCGAGCCCACTCAGCAACCGCGATGGATGTATCCTCACAGATGTTGTTCGGACGGATGAATTTTTTTCTCCCACACCGAATAGCTCGTTAGTGGTTTTTCTAGCGAGCACCAGAGCGATATTCTCCCTTGACCGAGAGTCTACGGGGAAGGGGGCAGGGAGCGCTCCTCGAGCTTCGATGCAAACGCCCAGACTTCAGAAGCTCATGGCTTCGATCGAATTTCGGACTGCGAAGGCCTGCGGCTTGGAAAGTGCAGAATGTTCATGTCACCAGCAGTCCCCGGGATGTCCCCAAGCCCCTGGAATGAAAGGAGAATCTTAGTCAAATCTGATCGTAAGTACTGACACTAGGCCTGCCTCATCGCTTCTGTTCTTCAAAACCCCGAACACAAGGATTCCTGCACCTTCGACGTGCTCGATACGACACCCATATCTACCCTCGAGAGACTTCTCATTCCTCCGAAAAAGTGAAGAAAAAGAAAAATCAATCGGAGTCACAATCGGAGATAATCATTCATTCAAAGGAGCTCCGCGTTTCGGATGAGCAGGGACTGCGGATTGAGTAATTTAGTCAGCTATCTGTGGAAGGTGCGAACGGGTGGAGAGGAATTTGGACGTTCTCCTCGATGGGATTTCAGCTCCATCATAAAATGTTGAATACCTTCACTGGCTTTTTGAGGAAACGTGCCGAAACCCCGTGAGAACTCACCCAGTCGTAGACTCGGTCACCGACGCCGGCGCCGTGCCGCTGTCTGCGAGCTCCAAGCATCGCAGATGGGCGGCCTGCGTGAACCTTCCGTTTCGTGCCCATCTTCATAGAAAGTTTGTTTCCAGACGTCGATCCTTCTTTTTCTCCGAGTTTCATACGCTTCCTCTCAATCTAGGCAATGGAGTGGAGACCACCGTTTGCGCCTCTGTTCCGCAGCTCCCACTCGAGACAATGGATTCCCGTTCACCTGCGGGCTCCGCTTCCCTGATCGACGTGGACCGTACGCGAACATGATTATTCCGGGGATTGAGCTATTCGAGCGGGCCGACTTTCTCCTCGCTCGTTTCATCGCCGCAGTTTTCTACTGTGGAAAACCTCTTCGTTTTTCGATCCGTCCTTCAAGGCACTTTTTCCATCCCGGTAGTCGAATCTCATTCCGAGTCTGACTGCTCACAGAATATATCAAAGCCGATCGCTTGAGCCTAACGCCCCCAACTCGAATCTCGTCAAGTCACGCAGTTCTGGCTATCCACGCGGGTGTCCCCTTGTTTACGCCCCGCCATGGGATTCATTCCTCCGCCCATCGTTAGAGGTTGTATCTGCGAACCGTATTCCTCTTCGCTGTTGGTGGGGTTTTTCACTGAGCTGTCCGGAGGAAAAAAAGGATTGAAACCAGTCGAACGCCGACGCCGAGCGTGACGGCGGGCTCGTACGTGACACCTCGCGAGGCCCCAACTCCTGTATGCGTCTTCAGTTCCTCAATCGAGCCCCGCTCCGATCAGGAAAAGACTCACATAGCGGTCTCGGTGTTTTTTTCTTCGGTTCCTTTCCTTCGCGTTTGCACTCTTCTTTCAATGAGTCGTCACCCTTGTATTAGAGTAGGTACTGGTCGGAAGACCACAGCTCCTATCGGTCGAGGTTGACTTGAGCCCTGAAATCTCTGGGAAGGACGTGGACAAAACCTCTTGAGGAACGCGAGAAGATTAAACAGCCTTCTGGGAGAATTGTGGGTCAGCTCCGGCGGACAGCGGTTCGAGGATTCGTGGTTTAGGAGGTGGCTGTAATAAAATAATATTGGATTTTCCGCGTTCTTTTCTCAGCATTCCGTTGCGCCTAAACAGATAGTCCGACATTCTTCGTGACCCATTCGACATTGGAATAGAACACAAAGAACGATCGAACCAGTTCCCTTCTCTTTGGAGATCAGTCCACTCCAGGAAGCGATGCCGAATCGCCGTAAACCGTCAGAGCGCACGGCCAGCGTCGATGGGCTATTATGAATCGGAACGCGCGGAAAAATCGAAAATCTGACGCGATGTTTGATACAAGCTCATTGTTATCGATAGATCCGGGAGAGATCCGGGTGCGATCGATCGCATGGATACGTTTATCCTCATTCACTCCATTCGCGAACCGGCTGGATCGAAGGTAGGAATCATCCGACGGTGAGGGTCGCATGATTATTGTCATGCCACAAAATGACAATTATCCTCACTTTTCATTTCCTGAACATCGCGTGAATTGAGCCCAATCATCGGAAGTGGATAACGATCGTGCCAGCGACCGATGGGGCCGAGCGATGCCACTCACCTAGCTCGGTCACGTCAGAAGGATCTTTGCATAGCTTCGCTCCCCTTCTCGACACGCTTACATTTCCCTTTGTCTTCTTTTTTGTCCGTTTCCTGCGGGTCCGATTGTTCGGACATCTTGCGGGGGGAGACTTAATTGGCCAACCGGACGGAATGGAGGGAAGATTTTCATCTCATTCAGTTAAATCGTTTCCCGGAACGCCTAGGAGAAGCTTTTGACCGAGAGACTCTCCGATCTATTACAGGAATGGATCGGCTCCCACGACCCACAGCGATTCGCGGTTCGAGAGCTAGGCCCATTCACGCTTGAAAGATTTGAGAAAATCGTGGTTATCTCGACTTCGGCCGCGGTCTGCTCCGTTTTCCGTCTCTTTGTGATAATTCGCGAGAGTATTCTCCTGGATAATAAGCGGATCCGTGTTGTCGAAAGATGATATAGGAATGATTTTTCGCGCCGCAGAGGATCCGCTCAACAGCCGCCGCGGAACCTTGTCAACGGACAAGCGAAGGAGAAAAAGCTAAAGCCGCCGAAACAAACTTGGTACTCAACGAACGATGACTGGCGCAGAACTAAACCCCGAAAAGTTTGACGGTTTCTGCCGTCTCTTTTTACCCTCGGACGCCCTCCGGAGCCGCTCATGGTGCGATTGTCTGTTTTTCTCCGGGAGCTGTTCTCAATGTTCGAATCCCCACGCTGCTATCGGCGGTCTCCTCGAAAATATCCCGAACAGGATTCCTGACGTTCTTCGGTCCTACGTCCGACCGCGATCGGTCAGAAGAATGGCCTTGGTCGAGTCGAAGCAAGCTGTGAGTATTTTTTATTTCCCTCATTCTTCCAACGTTGTTTCAACGAGATCGTCTTCCTTTTTATGCTGAAGTCTCCACACGGTGAACGACTCGAAAACATAGATAATCTTCTCCGCTTGGAGCGCGGGAGATAATCCGCATTTCAGAACCCAGACCGACCCAGTCAAGTTCCAGTGGTTGATTCGATATTCCCCCTCACCAACGAAATTAGTACCGATAAGAAGCTGCAGAATCCGCTTGCCCTCATTCGCTACACCTTGAGTAGAAGCGCTTGGTCGGGTGGATAGATTGACGAATGCTCGGATGGCTGGAGAGGAGCAAAAGTAGCGGCGCGGGAAGCAGAGATCGAATGTGGGTGTGAGGACGAAGACTAACTCCTAATTAAGGACGAGGCGATTGGTTCTCCTGGAGAGCAGAGCCCTGCCGAAATTTCTTGGCTTCACTTGCCCGACAGCCAGCGGGGATCTCAACCTCGATTTCACGCTCGAAGCCCGACGTTTCCGGGAGCTCTGAGGCTTTTCGGCCACACACACACAGCAGCAGACACTTCTCCCCAAACTTGATTGAGTCATCACTCGCTGGAGCTCTTCGAGAACTAACTTCAGTTCTCCTCCCCAGGCCCCACGATCGTCGCTCTAGCTGTCTGTCTGCTTGTCAGCTCATCGCGGTTTACGTCGTTGTCGCCAGCGACGAGTGGGTCACCCGGAGCAACTCTTGGGTCTTTGCGATCGGCTGTTTTCCCTCTCGGTGGGTCTTGGTTCGGCCGGGCAACATTCAGGTCGTCAGCACAATGGGAGCGGATGGGAATGCCGCGACCGTGATCCTGTGACGGAAGAAAACGTGCTGAGTAGCGCTGAGTGAGTCGAAACTCTATGTGAATCGAAGTCTGTACGAGGGAGGTTCTCGGTTAGATCAAACGACAACGTGATCTGCCACGGAGCTACTAGACGGTCGGAGTTCCCGGCTCTGACGTGGGTTGGCCGCTCGTCCCGCGTTCCGTCGGTCCGTCTCTCGGAATCCCGCTGTGTTCCACTCGCATGGAGCGGATTCCACGACAAAATCCAATCAAGTTGTCCTTGTTGTTCGAGAAGGATTAGCGCTTCTTCTTTTCCTTCCTAGCGAAGCTTGCGAGATCGCTCCCAGTTAGAAGAGCTGGCGGAGGCAGTCAGATCGCTGCTGGCCGACTGGCTCGCCCGTGTCCTACTCACCAATGACGATCTGATGAGATGTTTACGGCTTCAGAGCTAATTGCCAATTAGGAGACTTAACGCTTCGTCACGGCCTCACTGGCTCGCCGCGGCCGTCTCGCCGCGGCCGTCTCGCCGCTTCCCGTCAGCTCAGTCCACGGCGAGAGTGTTCAGGACAACTGACAACAAACTTTTTCCACGTCTCGTTAAGAATGCTCTGCTAAGAGTCGGGAAATACTGCCTCGATTCCCATTTTCTCCACGAGCTTCGCGAGGGTTTTCATTATTCCCGGGCATTTCGGAGATGCGCGCTAGCCTCGTTTCTCCTTGAGAATAATCTTCTCAGAACGCCACATCTTGAGTTCGCTGAGTATTTTCCTAGGCAACCGGAACGAAACTCGCTCCCTGATCCACGCGGCCGTGGAATCGAGCTGAACGTCCCACAAGCGCTGCGGGGGCTCTTCGCCGATGCCGGAATTTCTCCGAGCTCTTGAGGATCCCGCCCTCGAATGATGATCGGCTGACCAGCTTCTGAATAATATGCGAGATCGACCGACAGCGAGCGATTGAGGTCGTTCAAAAACGACGAGCGATGTGAACAATCAATGAATGAGTTCGACTGAACAAATGAATAAACGGATCGCCACTTCGGGGATCAAGGGACCCAGCCCACCATTCCGCTTGTTGAAGCTCAGCTTGTTGGAATTCGTGTTTATTTGCATAACGCGCTCTCTGGAAGAGTTTGATCTACGTCCTTCGCGGGATTCGACGGGAAAAATGATATCAGCTTTATCACCGTAATATTTCCTCAACGGGTCGCCGTAGCTCTTGCGTTGAAAGCTAGTCATTCCGGCGAACAGCTTCTCCGCCCGAGGCTTTTCTCAGCTGCCGAATCGACCGTCCCGAGGAGACGATATTCCTCATTCTCGAAGCGAGACGATCTTCATACGTCACAGCACTCGTTGTCGATCGGTCGGGATTCTTCAGAATCGATCTCCTCCGCGAGGCACGTGCTATAACAGTGAGAATTACAGTCACGTTGCCCCGTCAAGGCGTTCCGCGTTCCTTAAATCATGGATCGATTATAGGTTGTGGGGATTACATAGCACCTTCCATCTTTGGATCTCATTCCCAATAACTAAAATTATGCAACGCTTCTCGAATTACACTCGGACTGCGCGGTGTCTCTGTCTGTCCATTTTGCGTCGAGTTCGCTGAGCAATCGACTTCCGTGCGACGCAACGGACGCTATCTCTCTCAAGTCTCCGGCGGAAAGAATCGAGCCTCCCGTCGATCTTGATCCGTGATTCATAATAATCACTCCGAGTCCCTCCGAATTCTCAGTGGGATCACATTCGAGTCGACGCAACGTACAAAAAACCAGCCGACCCGACCCCGTGTGAACGATCACGAGTCTTCTGTTGGGCGTCTCCTGGAGGTCACGGGAATTAATTGCTCCAAGGTCTCGGACCGAGCGGTCTCTACCCTCCCTTTCTCTGTGACCTTAAGATCGGCGTGGGTTTTCTGTAGTTCGTCCTTCTGGGGACTTCTCCGTCTTGGCGTCCGTCCGCTCGTTGCCATCTTCCGAGCCGTCGCCTTGGGGCCGTTTCGAGGATTAGTCGCGAAGAGCTTCGCCGTTTAAATACATAAAGTCGTCATCATGGGCTTCGCCCGCAAGTGATTACGACGGAGGAACTGGCGGCAGTCGGCTGTGAGCTCCTCAGACCGGAAGACCTAAACCATCTAGCCTTGGCCACCGTGTATGTGGAGAGTCAAGGATGGCAACAGCGGAACCGACACAGGCGACGAGTATCAAAACGAGGGTTGAGATGACGTCAAGGACTCTTGTATACAGCACCGCTTCTTCCCAAGGACCGCGCTAGCTCCGGAAAAAATATCACACCGATGGTCAGAGGTAGGAAGAAGTCGAGGCTGTCGTCGAGAGCATCGCTGTTGCCTCATCCCGTGAGTCGTGCGAATTGCGAAGGATTAAATCGCAGGATCACAGGCAGATAATCCTCGGTTTCCCGAGACTTCGCTTCTTTTTTTCCTCGAACTCTAACGACTCACGACCGAATGGTTCTGGCCGACGCCGGAGAGAACTCTAGACCGGCTTGGATGAGCTGATTCCGTAGCAGCGCGTAAGAGAGTCGAATGAGAGCTCACGGTTAGGACGAATAGTCTGTGAATGCGATGTCGCGACGCAAGACATCGTGAGGCATCTGGCGGAAAACATATTCATCCCGGGAGGAGATGAGTCTTCGTCCAATCCGTTTTCAATCCTGCACATCGACGGTCCGTTTGTTCGTTATTCCATACGGCTATCCTATCGGATGTCTTTCCGCTGATCTGATCGTATGTCCTGCCGCTCCTACGTCATTCTGTGTGTCAGTCGGACGCTCGTCGGTCAGCCCCTGTGACGGTGGCCACGATTTTCCGTCGAATCCTGCAGCTGCCCAGCAAAACGTTCGGGAGCATTCGTTCGATGCCAGGAGAAGAAGAGCCAGTGGAGAAAGATCGTCGTCGTCCTCGCACGCGCTGCAGCTGTGATCAATCGCATCCATTCCCCCCGTATGAATACATCTCTCCATTCTTGTCTTGGTGCAAACGATCCTGACGGATCGTTTTTCCCAGTCCTGGATCTTTCCTCTGACCGCCGCTCGGGGTTCTCGACTGCGCCGAGTGGGGATGACGCAGTATTCTGCAGCAACTTGAGACTCTGGCCAAGGACAAAACAGTGTGAACTTGCATCACGGTGGCATCCAAACCCGCAATCACAATGGCCCGAATCGATTTCCCGCATTCCCGTCTCTCCGCCGAAAATCATCCGATTCCGTCGATCGGACCCGAAATTCATACCCCTCCAGGAATCCGAGCTTTGCACAGTTGAGATTTTCGAGCGAAGCCATCAGCAGATCTTCGCTGAATTCCAAACCGCAGACTCGTCATACAGAACACGTCGCTACTCACTCAGAAATCAGCATGAAATGATCCTCCGCCGCACTCCTATCGAATGAGGGGTGATTTCTCCGAGAAGCGCCGTAAGAACGTCCTGGTCGAGTTCTCTTCGATCTCATTAATCATATATCCGCTGGAAACTCATATCGGGATGAATGTGTGATTCTTGAGCATCGGATGTTCGATGTTCACCCCTCCCCCGGGAGGCTCTGATGTTGGTTGAGACTCTCGCTCAGCCGACTAGTAATCATCGCCTCGAATTATTTATAGGTCGAGCTCTGCTCCTCAGTTGTAGCTTCCGAATGAAGTGCTTACGTTCTGAATCCTGAACCATTTCAGGGAAAGACCCTTAGCCCCGACCGCCTGTTATGGCCGATTCCCGTATCCTAAACTCATGCTTGCGGTTTGCGGAAAAGGAATCTGGTTCATCATCTTTCAATTTCAGCTGGTCTCAGCTCGATCCATCGGAAGTACGAATCTCGTGACGCATCATCCGATTGATCAAACCATTCTAGCTTATCGAGGACACTCGGAATCTCTGGAGCGCTCGAATGGTCGATCGGGGCAACATCAAGATGCTTCAATATTATCACCAGGACCCCGCCGATTCCAGTTTCGAACTCTCACATCTGGGTCCGACCGATGGTGATGACAATGATCATCAGAATTTATCCTCATTATCTGAGGAGCTCCTACACACATGATTCGGATGATTAGAGAATGTAGAGCAGGAAAAATGATGAATCTTTCCCTGGGATAACTGTGTGTAGACTCGCGGATGATTCACGTTGGGTATGAATACTCGCTGATAAGCACTCGGATCCAACGCAGAGACTCCGTGGAGGGTCATCGATGATTCCAAGTTTGAGCGCAAACGAATTCCGGGAAGCGGCTCACAACGCCACTCGAGCACCGCTGTCCTGAATGCTGCGAGCCAGCTGCTCCAGTATCGTCTGGTCTCGTATGTTCGGTCGGGTTTACGCCACGAGTCTCGTCGGCCGGATCACAATCGGTTGCGCTGGATGTAGATGTTGGTCGGGCTTCGTGTTGAAAAAGCCGGCTCTGTCTGCATACAATGCGAGCCACATTCTCATATCGCGTTTTGCCTTGCGCGACCGCGTCCACCGGCTCTGTTACCACCGCGTCGTCTCAGCTGAGCCCCGGATTCCCGCACGGCAAACGAAGGCTGAACGAGCGGATGGGCAGGCAGGCAGGCAGGATGGCCAGATCCGCATTAGAATGGTAAATAACGGCGCGCGTGACCCCATCGAGAAGTGTGCGTATTAAAGTGTTTATACAAACAAACGTTTATTACCCAGAAACGGCAAATTTACATAAAGAGTATCCGTCGTAGCGGCACGGCCTCTCGCGCCTCCCGCTCTCTCTCCCTCTCATAGCGCGTCTGAAGTCTCCCGCGCCGTCTGCTGCACTCCCATCTCCCGGAATCGCATCTTTCAAGCGTAGTTTGCGTCTGCTCGTAGTTTTCGGGCCTGTATGTTCGTGTGGTGCCCTCTCGCCCAAGTTCTGAGAAGAACAAACACGCAACCAAACTCATGATCATTGCAAAATAACGAAGGTTACATTCGAAAAGGGGCTCCCGGACAAGTATTCACAGTATCCCTCTTGTTTCCATTTCCCGTTTTCCGAGTATTCCGAGAGAGGATGCCTGCGTCTGTCTGAACATACGGTGAAATATTGTGCTCGGGTACGCTTCCGGGTTTTCAGCTCTCTAAACTTCTGCTGGTCCAGAGTTTCCTTCTTTCTGCGTAGTCGAGAAAGTTCTTTGTTATTTACGTCGGTTTCTATTTGCGTAGTTCCTCTATTTATCATCGCGAGAGTTTCATTACTGCTGCCGTGAAAGCGATGGCTGGATGCGGACAAGTGATTATTGCGAAACAGCTCAACGATGCGCCAAGGCCGGCACAGGTGTCGACATGAAACACATTGAGGTAAATGATCCGACCACGGATCGGAGTTTGAGCCCCCTCGTGGGGAGCTGGTGCAAGTTCATCTCATGAGTGCTGTGGGCTCATCGAACGACTTTCGCAATGGATGGACTGCCGCTGCTCCAATAGGTCGGTCTGTTCAATTCTCTCAATGGCTGTAGTCCTCGTGGTTTAAGCAGATAGGAGTGACCGAGCGTGTTCCGCGGGATGATCCCGAGTCGATATTGAGCACAGTCGAGCGGGGCTCTCCCCTCGTTGCGTCCGTGGATTCCGTATCCGATGCTCTGCCACCGGGTTCTACGCTCCCGCTTTCGGTGCTCTTGAGAGTCCTGTGCTTTTTACTTCGATTCCCGATGCTTTGGGAGCTCAGCTCAGAACAACGTTGTCATCTTCGGACTTCCTCGTTTTTGGAGCGACGATCTCGCTGCGATCTCTGTCTCGAGGCTCGCTGAAGATTGTCGCGCACCCCGCCGTTGTTGTTGTCGGGACTTTCGCCGCACTTGTCCACTCTTCACGCCCTGGCCGTTGACGTTCGATGAGACGGCCGACGTTCTTGACGCTCGCCGGAAGTATGTGATGTTCCACGTCTCGCAACACTCGACTCGAGGGATCCTCGCGAGCGGCTAACGAGTGAACAAATCTCATTCGTCTCTAGAAGAAGATGAGAAACTAACACTGATCATCTGTGTAATGCGACAACAGCGAAATGAACGGAAGAGGAAGACAACGTCGACGGGAACGACAATCACGGCGGGAACACACCGGAGTCGGTCGACGAGAGAATGAAGGGATGAGAGTTTCTAGGGAAAGCTAGAGGAGACAACAAAAATGTCATCCTTGTTGCGACGAAGATGTTGAGCTTTCTCTCTTCCACTCTTCAACCAGCCGCAGTCTCTACTGGTGGAGCTGGCGGTGCCGTTTCTATCTATCTATCCATCAGTCGGTCGGTCGCTCGCTCGGCCGGTCGTTCATCCGTCTGTCCGTTGGCCCGGCCTTTTATCGCAACGGTTGACCTTCAAGAAGAGCAGACCCGAAATTACACTACTTTTGTTTCTCGTTGTCCCTCTCGAAACCCTCCTCGGTTCGTTTCTTTTCTTGCTCTCCTTCTCAGCCGGTTTGCTCCCCCTCCGCGTTTACCCTGTTCTCTTTCGCCGGTTTTGTCAGCCAGGCCAGCTAGCTGCTTCCCCTCGGAGTCGACCGGAAATGAACTTGTTGCTTTCCGTGTGTTTCTCCCCGCTTTCTGCAAGCTCGCTCGGCTGCTTGGATGCTGCCAGCTCGGTACAAGTGTGACGTCTCCGACGCGGCTTTCTCCTTGTCGACGTCGGCGACGCTGCCCCGCTGTCGTTGTCAAAGCCCTTCCTTTTCCCAACGGCCGGAAATTTCATAACTTTTCGGCCATCTTCGCACCGGCAGCGACGACGGTCGGCGGCGGCTGCGAGCCAGTTCTTTCGCTCTCGTTCGCGAGCTCAGAGGACGATACAGTGAAAAAAAAAACACAAGAAGACTCCATGCTTTTTCCTCGTTCGTCTTTTCTTCACTAAAATAATTGTGATCCCCATCTGGGAGGGCGGAGAGCGGGGGGGGCACAGCGCCGGCCGTCAATTCTTTTTTGAATGTGTCGTTCTTCGTTCCCATTCGGCGGAACAAAAACAGGCTTCTTCCGTCATCGCTGACGCCGACTGTGAGCTCGACGCTCAAGTTCGGCCCTTGTTGCTCCTGTCGCAAGGGCTCCCGAAAAAGTGGTCCCGATGGCCCAGTCAGGGACTCAATCAGTCACATGCAGGCCGAAATCTGGCCTTGGAGGCATAGACTTCCAACCTTTCGGGCTTTCGAGACTTGTTCCTGGTCGTAGCCACGACCGGGTGGCGGGTACTGGGTCTCGATCGCCGTCTTTCGAGCCCCGTCGTTTCTACTCGGCGATGAGGAGTAGTGCTCATATTATTTATCGGCGATCCAACCAATACGGCAATTCGTCATCGATGGAGACGGAGATGTATCTAATGGTTTCGCCGTTCATTCCATGGACTCGTTCTCATCTCGACTAGTCGCCCCCCGAGCTGACTCGCTGCCCACCTCGGTTTGGTCAGGAGATGATGCGAATGACCAGGGAAGCATTCCGCACTTTAGCCCAGCTATCGGCACTTCTGCACTCGCTGAGCCGCTCCCACGAGGAACTCCCCGCCTGACCGATTTTGCTCCAGTGGCTAATCTACGAGGGATATTGATTCGATATCATTACGATCCGATGATCTCGGATCGCTTCCCGCGATGACGACGCGGCTTGGCGCTCTCTCCGCCATCAACTATGGCACCTACACAGCGGCATCAACGATTATGAGAACGCGGTAGTGCACCGATTCCTCGGGAACGGATCGATTGATCTGTATTCGGGGTGACGTTTGCGAAATTCAACGACGACGTCATGCAGCGCATTCGGGACGCGTGAAGAGATTATTTGACGAGTTTCACTTGATCGCCATCGACGACTTGTCGATGACTGAGGAGAGTCACATGAGCGAGATGGAGTGGGTGACTGCGACTGAATTTGAAAAATGCTCTCGAGACGCAAAAAGCTCGACCGGAGGAAACGTCGGGCCGAGGAAGAAGGAAAAACTCTAACTGTGTGTCATTAATTCGCCGAGAGTGAGATCAATACTCGGCAAACGGATTCCCAACCTACGGAACGACGAGGGAGAAGACTGCCGCCGAGTGACTAAGTGATAAGAGAGTGCGAAAAAAAGAGAGTTTGACGTCCATTAGAAATGATTTTCCGATTTGTGACCGACCGCCCGCCCGCCGCGATAGATAGATAGAGAGTCAGTCATCTTCGTTTGCATCTCCGACCTGGGTACTCGCTCCGTCCATTTCCTCGTCGCCTCTCATTTCCTCGCCGCTCCGTCATTGTCCTCACCTGGTTTCCGTCGTTTCTGTCGGCTTCGGACACCCATCACCTATTGGGAATATTCAGCTTCGCAGTCGGCTTAGACACGGCGATAATCCCCACGGAATCTCGACATGGCGAAAATCAGGATTTCTTCAACAAGCCTGAAGATCGAGTTCAAGTTGTTCCCTCACGATCCGATTAAAAATCGAGAGCTCGACGCACGAGCGTAGTCACCCATGAAATGCGTCGAAGAGTGCGGTGGAATCTTCTCGACTTCCGAACGGAATCGACGAGGAATTACGCAACGCTGGATATGCGGCAAACTCGGTACACTCATCATAAGTTGACTGGAACGCGACGACGTCGGAAGCAGTTTTTCTAATACACTCAATGTGTTACTTCTTGCTTTTTTCAACGAGGGTGACAGCGAGGAGATGAAAGCGCGAAGTGAAGTATACGCTCACATCCTCACTCGCGCGTTCGCTGAGGAAGATGAATTATGATGACGTGGATGCTGATGCTATGGAAGAGTATCTGTCTCGTGAGACGAAACCTCGTCTGAGTCTCAGCCGCCGCTTCTGGACTGTTCCCGTCGCAGTTCCTTCCTGCGGATCTTCACGCTCTCTGGGCGCTCCACCACGCCGAGTACTGAGATCTCAGGCGTATCAGACGATTGTTTCCTGAGGTTTGAACTTGCGCCCCCGAAACGAGAGCAGACCGAGCCTGCTCGTCTCGCGGGATGGGTTGGAATGCGAGAGGGTCCTGCACAAGATAGTGAGAGGTCTTGAGGGAAGTATAAGGAAGCGAAGAGAAACCCCCAACGCGCGGCTGCTAACCGGGGGGCTGACTCCGATCGAAAGGTATCTAGAGGGGGATTACGGAATAATTTGACTCTCGGCGCAGGGAACTATCGCTGTTCCTTTGGAAGAGGTTCGACACTTCCCCAGTTCTAAAATCGGCAGTTTTTCTGAAGTCCATAAGGTATCGTGCGAATAACCTCAGATGGACGAATTTGTCGATCGTTCCGAATATTCGGAAATTCGGAGAAGATATCCGTTCCTGCGATACGGAGGGAATGCTCCGAGGAGGCGTGCAGTGATCTCGGCGAATTGTGTCCCCCGTCCGGAGCGTGCTCTGTGTGTGTGTGTCCCTATACGATTATCCCGTGTATGCGACTCGATAGAAATAAAGTTCCTTCGTCTTTCAAAACTGCATAAGCTGTACCCCTGGCCGCTTCATGGTACCGCAGAGCAAGCAACTCGACCGCGACGACAATGACAGGAACGCCGGCAACGGCTTGGCATGAGGCATTGGCGTTTTTTTCTTCCACGAAACTTCAAGAATGCACTGTAGGAAATCATCGTCGTTATCGAAGGCAGCTACTCGGTCGATCGACGGCCTGCCTGCCCGCTCCCCGATCGATCATTCGCTCATCGATGATCGAGAACCATTTAGAGAGGAACTTGCTCCGAGTTTCGTTACGTTGCGTTTCAGGGCTCCTGGCCGTCGAGTGAACGGTGGCGGCGAAGAATGACAGCGTCGAGCGGAGGACATTTTCCAAACCAAGTTATACTTTCGCTCGTCTCGTCGTTCAGCGGAAGAAAAGTAGTCGAATCCACGATGGATGGTCTCGCGTTGTGTTCCCCGTCGAGCTCCGTACGGAAAAAAAACTCGACCTGAAAGATATACAGAATCATTGCTGCTTGGCTCATCGGGTTTTTTCATCTTACATCTGAGATCGGACTATTAAAATCAGCGCATACCGATTTTAGACCCGCTCGCAGGATTAAATCCGGAAGCGCCGTCGCGAGCGATCACGGAATAGCGTTCTTGTTATCTTACTGTAGCGGTGCGTCTCCTTGTTTGTTAGCTCCGATGTCTGTTTATTCATCTCCATGTGTTTGTGAGTTTCTTCGTCTGTGTATTTGTGTGCTTATCCCTCTCTGTGTTTGATCAAAGAGGCTACGTTTACAGCGTCGTCTCGAATTGCATCGCTTGTCATAGCGCAGAGAACATTGTCGGCAACTCCGCAGCATGCGACACGACCTTCTCAGATTCTGCCTTCAGTATATTCTCAAACGCGGCAGTGGAGCAGTCCCCGCAACTCTTTGGGCTCTCGACTCCCGCTTCGAGCATTTCAGTTATCAGCTGCTTGTTTCGAGCAACTCCCTGCGCAATTTCCCGATTTTTCTTCCTGAGAGTCCAAAAACTCCACGGGAGATCGCTCATCGACTCATTACCCGACTTCGCCCAATCAGCTCCGGGACGCTGGATTAATGCATCTTCAGACTGCAGATAAAACACTGGACGCAAGATTAAAAAGCGACTTCAGGACAAGAGTCTGTTCTCCTTGTAGCAGACAATCAGCTCCTCTAGTCGGTGGGCTTGTCAAATATTGATTGAATTCTTTATCTCGGTCTTATCTATGGTCCTCCGACTACGTTACGTCGACGCCCAAGAGCGATAAGCCGAGCTCGATGTATTGCTCTCACGAGTTTAGCACTTCACTCGGCCGGTCGGAATAAATCGAAGGAGATTCCCTCCCCATAAATCATGGTGGTATTGATGTCAGCCCCGTACGGAACGGATCGCACGCTGACTCGTTGCTTCGCTGAAAAATCATTCTTTTCGGCGCTGCACCACAGAACTCGTTGGAATCGTGGAGAGACGGCGTCGAACGCCTATCTTCGGAATCCCATTGACGTAAGTTCTCTCTTGAAACCGGGCCCTCCCGATGCTTGGTCGTGATCAACAACTTTCATAACGGACTGTAAGACCTCATTCTCGAGTCGTGTTCCTTTGACTCGCTGGCACCGAACGGGAGTCTGCTCGACGTAACTTCGCTCAACTCGTGCGTGAATCGGCAGTCCGGTAATTGGACCAGGTCTTCTCCGCAAGTCTGTGTGAGGCGACTGGGATGATATAAGCGCGGAGATCTGCGGACAAGACGAGCGTATCTTCGCCGTGAACTCGGATCCGGGATGAGTGGATGAGGAGATTCGCGGATGAGCTCGCGGGCAGAAACCCGAAAGCGCGGAACCGCTGCTAAGGAGTCGGCCATAAAAGAAGTGCGATCGACTCCCAGCCTAGAACAGCAATACAGCTCTTTTAGGAGTTCCGACACTGGATGACACTGAGGGAGAGCAGGATGGAGCGAGGGGCTAGTAAAACAATTTCCACCCTTTGAAAATGGAATTTCTCGCAGGGGAGACGAGTGTGTAGAGTAAGCACCCCATGAAGCGACGGACTAAGTGAGCAGAAAGTGGAAGAAATCACTGCTGTTCCATCATAAAGTAATAATCTTCCCCCCACCACGGAAAGCTACTTCACACCGCTTGGTGATGATGGCGCGCTGTCTGAACAGAGAGAGAAAGACATTCCCTCTCTGGTAATGTCATCGTCTTTTCCCCCTCCTTCCCCGCCGCCGCCGTTCCCTTGTGCTCCCTCCCCTGCCCGGCGCATCCGAAGTGTCGAGACGCCACGAAACGACGACGGCGGGAACGATGCTGAAAGGGAACGATGACGTCTCGAGGGTCATCGACTGCTAAAGGCTCTGCAAGTATTGTGAGATAAATCTACTGCCTCGAACACCGGAGTCTCATTTCTTCCTCAGCTCCGTGCCCAGCTTGTCAGCCATCCAACTCCGATGCTCGATCTGACGCGGACGATGAGCCGATGTTCGCTGATTCCGTTCATTCTCAGCGGCTGTTCCTCAACTGAAAACTTGCTCTACCCAGATTGTGATTCGTCACGGGACTCCACGCGTAAATGCCGATCTTCCGTCATGTCAGAACGTCACGTGTGCATTTCCCGGAAGCTTGTCCTTGGAGCAAAGTTCCGGCGTTTACGGCGGGAGGATCAGAGAGATGATGAATACGTTGCGGGAGGCTGGGAATATCGCAGCAACAACTTCGTTTGGGTTGGGGGGAGTGAGGAAAGTGAGAATGGAAGCGAAAGTATTCGAAGCGGGTGACAAAGTTTACATTGCGGTGGCGTGCCGAGTCGGAGCTCCGGAATGAGCGGAACCTGAAGAACGAAGGGACGGGCAGGCAGGCAAGGAGGGGGGATGGATACAGACTTTCGTTTTCGCGGCTTCTCTCTGTCGGTCGGATATCTGCGGCAGGAGGGCAAAAGGGCAGCTGGTGCTCTTTTGCGTTTGGGAGCTTCTCGTCGTTCGCGATACTCCTTACGAACAAACGTCTGGGACGACGACGACGAGGAGGGGACGCTCTTTGGCTCCCTGTGCCAGGCTGCTATCTAGGACGGCAGGGTGGCAGCCACCGAGTTGGTGGTTCTCGAAAGAATGGCGAAGACGACGGAGGAAACATTTGGAATGACAAAAATTCGCCTTGGAATTTCCGCTGCGTCCTCCGGCTCAGCTACCGCCGCACCACCGCTACCACCGAATCTGTCTGTCTCTCTGTCAGTCGCTTCGTTCGTTCGTCTGTCCCTCCTTACGTACGTCCGTTCGCCTGTCGGCCAGCTACGAAGCCCCATCCTCCGCGCGGACCACTTTTATAAGGCTCAGTCAGTCGCGACCGAGTAGTCGGGCGACAAACGAAGGGGGAGCTTCATAGAATAAGAAAATTAGAATAACCTTTTATTATGGCGATGAAAGAAGGGAAGCGGGGAATTCGCTCCTCCCACAAGTGCCGGCAGCGAAGGCGACATAGGTGAAAAAGCGAAACGGTATAGCGACACGGGACTGTGAACGAATAGGGCGGCGGAGGAGAGAGGCGAGGAGAAGTCATCCACCGAATGTAAGATGAACGACAAAGGATACAAGTGCCGGAATTCCGACTGCGGATCACTACGATACGAGATCCAGCGGAAAAAAATACCCTCTCCTTGTTCCTTCATTTCGTAGCCCTGCCGGCTGCGCGTTCCTTTTTTTCATTCGATTCTCCCCCTAGCACTCGAATAGCCGATCAGGAGTCGAGGTATCGAGTTCGGGAACCGTGCCTATCACCGGAGAGTCTCTCGCTATTAATACTGTTAGTGGCATCCGGAGAGCGCAGTGGTCATGCCACTCCTTTCACGACGAGGGGCTGGAGCTGTAAACAGAGACGCGGCGAAGCCCGCTAGGAATAGCTGTGTCCGGCAGCGCTACCTACTACGTATTACTGACGACGACTATCCGGGACAGCAGGAGCAGTCCGAGCGCTGGTCGGCGGAGCGCCCGTCGAAACGGTTCTTTCGGCGGGAAGAAGGTGAAGGGGGGCGCGGGCAAGCTTACGGACGGACGGACAGATGGACGAATGAAGGCAACGAGCCATTGGACTGGGGCTGCAAATTTTATTGCTAACTTTCCTCGTGAAAGCTCCCTTTGAAGCTCCGCATCCTACCTCTACAGCTTCGAACTAAACGTTAGAGTTCTACTCTCTTTCCCCTCGGCTCCCGAGGCTTGCTGATACCCATTCCGCAGAGTGCGTTACTCAGGTGGCTTGCTTTTGCAATTACTGGCGGGGCGCTCGGGCAAGTCCCGATTCGTTTGTCCCACTTCGCTTGGGGCGGACGACGTTCGGTACTATCTTCGTCTGTTTGTCGGCGGGCGGGCGTGCCTGCCTGCCCTCCTGCCCGCATCGACGGCTTCTCGACCGCTCGGTCGCTCGCTCGCTCGATTCCTCTACCGCAGCCGAACTCCACGAGGCGAGTTGCGAGCCCTCTTCAGCAATTCCAGTCATTCCGCATTCTTGCCGTTCTTGATTGCAATTCGTTCCCGCATCGGATAGCTCAGAGCTCGGGTCAACAATGTCGGTACCTGGGTGCGGCGCGCGGTCGAGAGCGGGAGCGTCCGTTAGCACGGGCGGCGGGCGTATCGAGAAAGAGGCAAAGCTTCGGTGTATGACACGCTTCCCGTTTCGTCGGACGTAGCCACGCGCCGGAACTGCACACGTGGGCGGGAGAGTGAAACGGATTGGATCACTCGCGACGACGGCATCGTATAGAGTTCGACTGACTCTTGCGACTTCGACCCGTCGCAGGTGGGTCTGAACGCACGAATCGGTAGCGACAAGCGAAAGAGACCCCGCTGTATTTCGTTTACCGACGATTGCGAGTGTTATTTGCAGACCAATTAAAGGTCAGCAGCCTATTACAGGGATTCGGGTTTCCCGGATCGCCGACTTCGACCGCCGCCGGAGTTCAGTCTTGGTGGGTTCAGCGCGATTCGTTCGGTACGTGAAGTGAGGTCTGCCTATAGACGGCTAGCTATGGCGTCTATGATGCCATTTGCATTTAGATTGTACTCAACCGGTGGCTGCAGCGGGACGACGCCCGAGTTGGAAATACGTTCCCAAGCGCCTCTTGCGGCTTCCAGCCGCTAGCCCACGACGCGGCAGTGTCGGACATGGATTAATCCAGAACCGAGGAGACGGGAAAGATGGAAGAGGAATTTCGGACGTCGTTCCAGCGACGCGGCGGAGCGTTTTTTCGAGGCCGCTCACTTTTTCGTCGCAAAGTTACGCGAAATGAATTTTTTGACCGGACGGATTTCTTCGTGCGCCGCATCGACTCGGTTCTTCTGCGCAGATGAACGGAGCCGAAGGAATCAGTATGAGACTGTCTCCTCACTGACAGCTCAAGGACATTCGGGAGCTCTGCCATAGAGTCATTACGAGTTTTCGACCTAGAGCCCAATTTTCGAGCCTTCCGTGAATGAAGTTGGAACGAATCGGTCGGTCTCGACTGCGTATGCGGATATTGGGAAATACCGCTGGGGAAAAAGTTGTCAATCCGGATCAGTCCGTAAATGACACAAAGCGAGTCCGTCAGGGGAGAGACTGAACCGCGAATCTCCGCACACGGAAAGTACATAGACAGACCACACAATCTTTGGGATCTCCGGAAGCTTCAAGCTCCCCAGAACAGGTATCGACACCCCCAACCAGAAATCAACTCCAAGAGTGACTGAGAGGATCGTCGATGCTAATTAGACCGTACACGACTGAGAATCAGTCATGATCCTAGCTGTGCGACGTCGAAGAGGTGCTATCTGTTCGCGTTACTCCAACGCTGGCCCATGATTCCTATCGGAAAGTTTGATCATAAAAAACGGAACAGAGATGCTCTTATTGTAGTTCGCATAGAGGCTCTTGCTCGCTAGTTTTCCTTTCGCGTTCTCTGCTCGCTCGTCGGCCGGTCGGATCGCTCGGGACAAAGTCAATGCTTCCGCATGCATTATCGCTACAGCACGCTCGTACAAGCTGCGTGCCAGACTTCATAAGGGTTAACTTCTAATAGAGATAAAGGCTTTCGGCCTCGGCGCTGCTGTTAGCTCGCTCACTTGCTGGCTGGTTGGCTGACTGGCGTGGCGGCTCAGTCCGCCGGATGACGGGTCTATCTGGCGAATGTAGATTTTCTCTACAAGCAACGGATAAAGTGGTTTTCGACATGTCTACTCCCTTGCCCGCCCTGCTCACATCGAGTCCAGGCTAGAATCCTGATGTGCCCGCACGGAGAGGGAGGTCTCATGGAATTCTCCCGAGGGAGATAATTTCCCGGGGAAAATCTAGATCCTGTTCCTCTGGCATGCACATCGAGGACTCGCTCCACATCCTTCGAGAATAATGCATCGGCACGATTCCGGAAAACCGTCGCTCGAAGCGGGATCAGCGTTTCGTTTCTGACCCTCTGGATCTTTATTATTTTCACTTCACTCTATTCGTCCCGTCGCTGTCTTCCCGTGTACGCGCGGGCAGATTTTTTCTCAACAAAAACAAAAGCGCTACGCCGCTTTACTGCTACAATCATTACGGGCGGCGCTAACGAGGCAGTAATTATACTCTTCAGATTAGATCCCTCGTTTTCCCTCCCGCTTGCCTGGCTGGCTTCTTTGCCGGGCCGCTTCTCCCTCGTAGGATACTCTTGGTGTAAGCGGTGAGCGAGCTAAAACAGGAGGCGTCTCGAGGAGCAGAACCTCGACCGTGCGCCCTCGTCGCTGTTTTCAAGCGCAGCAAGAAGCACCGGAGCACGTTTAATAATAAAACACGGCTCAGTTGCTGTTTCGGTCTTCTCTGAGTTGAATTCTCAGACACACTCAGTCAAGACGGGCCGGTTGGTCGGTCCTTGAGTCAGTGGGAATCTCTGACGCTCTGCTCGCACGATCGGTGAACCTATTCTCATGTGAGGATTTTATTTGTCAGCGTCATTCCGCAGAATATGCTACTCGCGGTAAAAAATTTGAGCCCGTCAGCCCGGAGAGTCTGGTCCGGGTGTTTGTCTTCGGAGAAGAGCATACAATCGAGGTAGGATTCCCGCTTGGATCGTCGCCGTACTTCGAAAAACAAGCTCTTTCGATCACCTTCCACATCATATTCTTCCCTCTGTATCTCGCCGCGAGAAGGGGCGACTGTCTGGTGTCCTCCCTCGGGAAAGGGGAATGCTGGGGTAGCAGACTCCTTGGAGGGCTGTTGGATTTCTATCCGGACAGCTACAATATCTCCAGCCTATAATTATGGTGACTTCTGCTCCCAGGACGACGGTACCAGCAACAACAACAACATGCAATGCTTTTCTGCCGTCGTCGGATGCTCAAACAACGACATGAACGACGATCTCGGCAGCAACGAACCCGGCGCTGCCTATGCCGAGAAGGCAGACGAAGGCAACTAGAGCGAAATAATGCCCTTGCAGTCGGTCGTTCGCCTTCTCGGTGCTGAGGTGGCTTCGAATCCAGTGGAAAGACCATACATTTAGTCTGTCCGTTTTTTTCATGGCCGCCGACGCTTGCTTGTTTCACAGAGGTTCCTCGCCGGAATCCGACCCGAATTGTCAGGGCGAGAGTTGGTCCATCCACGAGTTCGGCCGTGGCATCGAGGATGCGATATCGGCCTCCTCAATGAGAACTCGCTGGATTAGCTGGTGGGCGATCGGCTCCTCTTGTCCCGGTTGGGGGAAGAGGACAATCGAAGGAATCGCGTCATAGGAGGCTCGAGCTCTCTGTCTCGCGCCCGTCGCGCAGGGATACGAGAGGGTATTCCGACCAATTTGTCACTCCACCGACCCGTTTTGAAGCTTGGGTTTCGTTACATCGACCTTCGTTTACCGCCTTCTTCGTTCTCTCTCCTCCCCACCCATCCCCCACCTCCCCTCGAGGACTGTTTATGGCGACAGCGAGGATGGCAAGCGAGCGCTATGGGTTACGGAAGAGAGGTCATTGACACCTTAGTAACGCCAATGCTCGCATGGGAGGGATATCGCATTTTTCATAGGAAAGAATTTAATATAACTCCTCTGTGGGGAATCGGTTTCTTGGCTAGGCGCCCCCTTCCCGTCGGCTCTGTTGCCTCGCTTGTCGTCGAGAGGCCGAAAAATTCAACTGGGTCGGTAGGTGGGCGTTTGGTACACGAGGCAGAAACGGCGAGTCAGAGGCACAGGCATAGATTCCGTGCGAAGGGCCGGACTCATGGCAGATCGAGAGAGCCAGGTAGCTGATTCAGTAATTCGCCGAAGCAAGAAAAGAAGTGCTCAGAGGCGAGCATCGCCCACGAATTCATTCGCTCATCCAGTCTCTATGTCAGAAGCACACGAGGAAAATTCGAAGACAGTCCGTCTGGGCAGGAAGAGAACGGAGAGTACTGCCAGCGTCCAGGAACTTCTCGTTCTGATAGTCAACCCACAAGAAGCATGTTCACTCATATAGGCCAATGATCTGCTTTTTCTCTCGACTCCTGTGATGCCCTCTCGTCTATCGCAGCTCGAATGGAGGCAGCTCCAATCCTGGAATATATATGCGTGAGGTAACCACCACTGGGAATCCTCCTCCCACAACCAGAACTAGAAACAATGGCTCAAAGACCAAATGACTGTTTCTTATCATCGTTTTTATCATCAGTATAATCAAGAGCATCGTGATTACGATCATTATAATCAGTAGCGGACTGGAGGTCATTCGGTGAGCTGATTAAGCTCCAACGGGGGAGGGGCGCCCGGGGCGACCAGACGGGCGCGTCGGCCGCGGACAGTTGCGGTCGCACGGCCTTGCGGGCGAGAGGGATAAAAGTGGGTCCGACGTCGAGCGTAAAGCCAGAGGGTGTCTGCTACGAGTAACCAGCAGCCGGGAGGGGAATTGAGAGAAACATCGTAAGCAAAACAGCGTACGCATTCGATCCAAAACGCTGACATGGTAAGCGGACGCAACGGAGGGAAAACGGGCGGCCGCCGCCGCTCGAGTTTCCGGAGCGGCTTGACATGAAACCGACGGACTTGACCGGAGCCCGAGACGCCGTCGACAAGGGGCGGACCAGATCCCGAAGAAAGAAAGGCGTTCAAGCGCAGGGTGAGCCTCAACGAGAAGGAACGAGGATCAGCGAGGACTGGTTCCAGATAAGAGCAGACGATTGTCTGAAGCGAACCCTAACATTAAACAGGACCAGTCGCTGCGGAAGTCGGTGCAGATGTTTCGCGCAGCTGTGAGCTGCGCTGGTTGCTTGATTCTTTCCTTCGTCCGTCCGTCCGACCGAGGATTCCTCCGACCATCTGCGCTTTCATTCACTGAGTATCGACGCTAGGCCTCACTGAGCGCCTACTTCAAAGAGTGGAGTAGGTGGAAGTTCACGCATGCAGATATGGGATACGAGGAACATGAGCTCGCGGCTCTCCCGACGGGGGTCTGCCGCTTGATCAGTGCTAGTTATCGCGTGGGAGGAATCTAAATGCTCGAAATATCTATCTTGCTAGTTCCCGTGCGCTTTTATCCATTCGACTCCATGAGGGGATTCAGTATCGAGGGCAATTCGCCGAAAGCGCTCACAGGTTGACTGAGAGATATGGAATCCTCATGCATTGTTACGAGAAAGGATGAGGATCTCGCGAGGAGCTCCTCCCGGAGGAAAATTCATCTTAAAATTACTGCGTCTCCACATCGACCGGTTTTCAAGCGCTGCAAAGCCTTTCATTGGCGCTCGGATGTCGAATCGATTTTCAGGCGAAAATTACGGAGTCTCAGGTTCGAGAACTGAAGCTCGATCTGATTGAACCGCCGTGATAAGTTTCATAACTCAAGCTTGTTCGTGGCGAGATCTCCCCTGAGCTATAACGGATGTATTTATGCAGAAATGTTAGCGAGAGATTATTTCCCCTCTTTAGCTCTTTCTAGGGGAGAACGAATCTCTGATGGGTGACCAAATGATGAGATCGGTCGGAACCATTACGTACCTGCCTTTTCCCTTTTCTTCCCAAGCCTCGGACGTCGGCATTTCTCGGCGTTTCGATGAAACAATGTTTTCGCTGCAGGTCGCGAGAGATTGGAGGCTGCCCGAGGGCGGGGGGCCGTCCGTCCAGAAGCAGCGCACCCGCCGCATGAGGGAAGGGTCACGCAGCGAAGCGAGCAGACAACAAGGAGCGGTGCTCGATTGCCTTCTAATGTCTCGTTCATTGCTTTCCGGAACATTTTCCAGCAGCACGGCTTCGCTCGACTTCTCCCGAAGGAAGCCCGAAGCGGCCGAACAAGTGACAGAAAACAGGGCAGTCTCTTCGGTCGATGGCCAAAGATTTTCAGAGGAGCTGCGATGTGGCTGCTGCGGGTAATAAGTTCAGGACCGATCAGACGAGCCGATTAGTCGGCCGTCGGGTCTTCGAGCCTTCACTCGCAGAGGTCTGAAGGAGTCGACCGTTACCCGTCAGACACGTCCTCCGGACACCACGGAGGACGCGCCGGCCGTCCGCGCAGCGATCTAGCTCGCGAGCGGGTAAACTTATTTCGAGGCCAAACAAACCTCGACGGGTCTTCATCGAATGGACGAGCTACTCAGGCCTACGATTGCGTTTCGATATGGGGCGAAGTTTGCTCTGTTCGCTCGTTTGCTGACCGATCCATTTTGAAGTGAGTGGCCAAGTGAGGGTCAATAGCTCAAGCCGAGGCGCGGCGCGGAGCGAGAAGAGAAGTCCGCGCATCATCGGCGTCAACTTCGGCAAGTTGACATAAGACGCCCGCTCATTTCGACGACAACGGGACGTTGCGAGACCAGGGCCGCTGATCGGTTGCCTGGACGCCGAAGCCTATTGAGGATCGCGGACCGATCGAGTCGTCTACATAGATGCTGTGAGTAAGCGGGAGACTCTCGACGAGTGCGGCTAAAGGCATCCGATTGAAGTCTCTTCCGGAGATTCCACGGAGGTGATTCGAATCGGAGAATGGCGAAGCGTTTCGGACGAGGGGAGATGTAGGACTGTCCATGAAAGCTAAACAGGCGCATGCTCGATGGAAGAAGTCGGAATGGGGAGAAGGTCAGAGAGGAGACGATAGAACTATGAGCGAGAGAAAAAGGGGAGGAGCTTCATCCCAGAGTGGCGCCAGACGGAAAATTGCTCACAGGGTTGCGCGGAGGGGAAAATGTGATTTCGATAATTGCGATCTGATGGCTAAGGAACGCAAGAGAAGGGGAGAACGATCAAGATGAGAGTGGGAACTCCTGCGGCCCAGACGAGCGAGAGAGAGAATCACTTTCTTGCCCCCTCCGCTGGTTGCCATGAGCCTGCATCCTGTGGTCTCGTCCAGCTCTGTCTTTCCCCACCGTCTGTCTTGCTCGTCACTCATTTGACTTCGCTCACAAAAGCTGCAAATCGCAAATAGAACGAACCAACGACGGACAAATAACGCATAGCTCCGAGGAATGAACGGGAGATCCGAAATCCTCGAGGGAAGAGGGAAACGAACTGCTGCCGGGAGGTTGTGCGACGGTCGGGAGGAAGGAATCGGCAATGATTTCTTTGCATCATTCGTAATAATCACCAGATGATGAACGGAAACGGATGTGGTGAACGGAGAGAAGGAGGAGACCGGCGACGACGAACACCAAGGTCGTCTTTTGTGCCTTCGGGGAAACTTCCACCGCCGCAGCTCTCACGCCGAACGCGCGCTGCCCGCGGGTCCCGCCAGTGCGATTCTTGCATAGTCCCTGTCTCGCCCACGTTCCGGGGTCGACGTTCGTTGCTTTCAACAATGGGAACTTCTTTTTCGTCGTTTCTGCTATTCTCTCGTATTCCTCGAGGGCGTTTGAATGTTTGCGAGTAATCTCAAAACGAATTAAAGAAAAGCGGCTTGCCTGTCCCCAGGTCTCCCGTTCGTCTTCCCGATCCTGACCTCCGTCGTGCCGCTCCCTGGCGGCTGCCGAGCCCTCCCGTTGTTTGTAGAAGTTGGCGGCAGAGCGAGCGAGCAAGCGGGCGGCGGGCGGGCAACCTGCCACCGAGGAGGGCACGGAGCGGTCTGAAGAAACAGTGGAAGAAGAATGGAGAAGGCCGGGAAGGACGACCGAGAAATTCAGGACGAAGCGGCGGCTCGCGGGGACGACATCAGTGCTCCCTTGGGGGACCTCATTGCATGAAAAGCCGGAACAACGAAGCCGTGTTATTGCTCCCGCCAGCGCTAGTAGATCGGGTGTTGGCTTGGTCAACCAACGACTGCAAGCCTCTCGAATGGCGGGCAAGCCCCTCCCCAAGCAAGCGACAAACAAAGCCAGTACACGAGGAAGCGAGCAATGCGAGGGGGCGGATCGCGAGCAGCGGCAAACCTCTTAGAACTTCAGAATTCGGATTAGACGGAGCATGGGATCTTCTTTCTTCGTGTTCTCCTTGACACGATCCTCGAAGGAGCATTTGAGAATGTTTTTGCGTGGACCGAGGACCGACTCGGGCTTAGAATGCTCGTCTCCTCCGGGATGGTTTGAGGCCTTCAGGATCATTGTCGAATTTCTGAGTTCCCCACTTCACGGGCTGGAGAGCACAAACTCATTGCCTCATCTCGACGCTCGCCTCCTCTCATCGGTTGGATCCGAGGTCGAGTTGAACTCTTCGCCGATCAGGTCGCTTCGCACTGTATCGAGTTCGTGAGGTAATCAACTTCAAAAAGAGAGGAAGAGGAAGACACACAGAAAAATGTCGAAAAAGCGGATTAGATCGGCTCCCTCTTGGACAGGAAATGAAGCCTGCTTCGCGGAACAGTTCAGCTGAAAGCTGATTCGAAAATTCGGATATGGTCTCTGAACGAAAAGACTTTCTCCGAAAGGTCTGAGGGAGGACTGGTCAACGGGGAGCAACGAGAGCGATTTTGGAGCATTCCGACTGAGAAACACTTGGGTTTGAGGCATTCGATCGGGGATCGATTTCGGGAGCATGTGACGAGGGGTCTCGGGCCTGGAAGATTCTCCCTGTCGCTGTTCACGAGAAACTACGCGAAAAATTCGCGCTCTCGCCGGCGGTTCTCGATCCGGGATCCGACTTCCTTTAGAAGGTCACGACCATCAGGACCATGGGCGGTGGGATTTCGTTCGACCAGTCGTTTGGGTCACGACCGGGGTGACCGACGAAAAACGATCGGACCCTCTGCCTGCAAGGGACTCCCGGCAGGCGCGTTCTGGCCTGACCACGGAGTTTCGAGCCCGATTCATGATTCATAATAATCCCTTCGGGAGCAAACATCGGGCGGGACGATGCGGACTGATATCTCGAAGGCCATCACAGAATTTCATGGAATGGAGGAGACAAGAGATCTTTCTTGACATCCGTTCTGAAATATGAGAGGAAACAGTCGCAGCGGATTGTTCCAGCCTGAGCATCGGCGGAAAACTGGAGCTCTCCAGGACATTCGAAACTGGATGTTTGATTCGAGACGCGGGTTTCACGTCCCGTGTGTTGCTCGTGCTCTTCTCAGGTTACGAGGATGTCTTGCCGAGAAAGATATGTTTGTATGTTTCTCCCCCCCCCATGCATCTCCGAATCTCGGAGCTCCGAGAAAACAGTAAGCCAAGCGATGGGAGAGCGTGAAACTAATCGATCTCGATTATAAAAAGTCGGAGCGATATCCCCCGAGAACAACTCGAGCTCAGCCCGCATTTTTAATTCGACCGATGCACGATCGACGGCGAAAAACGCATTGAAAAGTGAGTTTTTTTTCCAGGGCCGACCGGGCGCTGGGCTACGTGGGTGAGGGGCGAAGGTGAACGGTAAACCCGAGTGAACGTGAAACAACCGAATAGTTCGGTAGGAAGGACCGCGGCCGTACCTTCGGTCAGACGTTCGGTGGAGATGAGGTTGGCCATAAGTACGTCGACCGACGCGAACGAAAACGACCGGAGGACATCAACTCTTAGAGGGCAGAGCAGCCGACGAGTTAACAGGAAGCGGCTTTCGTAGGGAAAGGATTTGCTCGGACAGGAGAAGGGTACTTCGCCGCCGACGACGGCGACGGCGACCTCCACTACCTTCTCCAATGGCAATGCCATGGAGTACGCCGGCCATCGTGTGCGCCAGTGTGTTCCTGGATGGGTGCGTATGCTCGCTCCTCCGTTGCTTGGTTGGTGTTTGCGCAGTAAATCACCCGCAATGCTTGAGAAGAGGCAGCCAGCCAGGCACGAGAACCTGGACGACCCACCGAGCGGCGGAGCAGGCAGGCGAACGGACGAGCGAGTTGAGGAGAACGTCGGCCGGCTCGCAAGCCAACCGAGCTCGCTGGACAGTCAGGTCGGTATGAGGGAGGATGAGTTACGGTCAGCGCGCCGCCAACCCTTCAGAAGAGGCCAAGCAGTGAACTCATGATCCTCGGCGCCTCACGAGCCACGGAGGATACCGCCGCTCCCCTGAGGACTCGTCCCACCGACTGCCAGGAGCACCGTGACCTTGATTGTGGAAATCTGCAATTCGAACACATTTTTTCCCCTCACGAAGGTCGCAGGATGGAAACAACGGCTCAGCTTATTCATGAGATATGGCTCCCTGGCAGGAAACGGATTACTTCCTTTATTTCGTTCCCCGATCCCTCTCCCTTTCTTCTAACAGTTCTAGTTGATCCAGAGAATTACCGTTCTCCATTTAAAAAAAAGGCAGGTTGTTAGAGATCTCGAGTGGGCGCCGGGAAGCTCAGCGCCAATATTCCCCGGGACGCCGCGCTACTCAGCGCAGTTGGCGACAATCCCGTAAAGGAAAGGAGGAACCGTAAAAAGATGTACCTGGGTTGGCGGGAGGTGACGTGAAGGGTGACCGGTTGAAGTTTCAGAGCCTCAAATCGAAGCCGAGATGAGCATTATCGCAACTTCTGGCCCAAAGAACCTCCCGGGGCTGTGACTGGGATCGCGCACGCTGGAAGACACAATTACTGCTTGGGCACGGAGGCCGCCAATGCGAGGTCGGTCCCGTTTAGGCAGTTGTCTCTCAGTTTCTCTCCATCGCTCGCAGAAGTCGTTCTGTCTCTTTTGCTCTCTCGAGGAGAGCTTCTCCCTGTGTATGCCCGGGGTTGTTTGGCCAGGTTATTACGAATGCTCTCCGTTCGGCCCCTGACCAATCCCTGTTCAGCACTGGCTGACAGTGGGTAACAACTAAGATAATAAATAAACTCTTAAATAGGCCTGCAGTCGCTCGAGAGCCCCGGGGCTGTAGACCATCGAGGGACATCGAGACAACAAACAGCAGAAGTAGGAGGAGAACGACATACCAATGCGACCCTCTACCGACATCTACTGAGCCCAGCTCCGCCTGGAATGACACACTGACCACGCTACCGACCCCTTTCTTCCTAAGCGCGTTAGACCCCAAAGCGAGACGGCAACGTCTCCCTGTGAATCTCTGAGCTGACTCCCAGATTCTCCGGGACCTGGCCTCCCATCATTTGGCATCCACAGAACTTTCAGCTCCAAGCTTTATAAACAGCTCAGCTGCCTGCCGAATAACCTGTTCGGTGGATTTTCCAATCGATATAGCTCTGATGCAAGATAATGGAGACAGGAGCAAAAGCTGCTCGCTGCCGCTACGCCCCTGTTGGTCCTGGCGCTCCAACATCGGTGACGAACGTTCCGCGTCCCTCCCGAGCGCCGGAAGCCGCCGATCGCCTGTTTGTATCGAGTCACTATATCCTCAGAACTCCACATTAGCAAGACGAATAGCTTCACGGCTCCCATTCTGGTTCCAAAGTCGACCGAGTTCGGCATGTTCGATTCAGTTTACTCGCCTTCTCCAACGTCCCAATGTATGGTTTCTGTGTTCAATCGGTGGCCACAAAGCACGAACTCGGAATATGGGCTGATGGGTTTCAGGGTGAGGTTCTTCGTGCATATCCTTCGTGGGCGGCAAAGTTGGGAACTTCTCCGGTGTTACTGAGTGAGAATTTCATCCGATGAAACCTCCGATTTTTCCCGCCATCACAGGCGGAACCAGCGCTGGAACCAGCCCTTATTCGACGTCGATTCTGTTCTTTGCTGGATGCTGATCGACTCAATCGACTCGAGCGACTCCGACGACAAGTCGAGGGAATAATTTTCTGCGAATTGAACGGAAGGTCATCCTACGAATGATTCATGTCAAAGACTCCCTACGAGCAATGACGAGGACCAGCGGATCTGGCTGCTTGGTCAAGAATAAAGCAGCGTACAGATAATAGATGAAGATCGCCGGCCTATCCCAGGCAGGTCTCATCCGTGTTCTCCGTGCTTTGATTTCTACTCACCGTCAATCTTAGACCACTTCGGTGACACGTAGGATTCGATATTGGTATGTTGCGTCACGGGGCGCTGGAGCTCCTCGTGAAACTTGGGCTGCGTCGCGTCGCTCGGCAACATCACCTTTCGTTTCCTAGGTAATTCGACGCGTTTCTTTCCACTGAAACCCGGATCGGATAGGGGTGAATATCCTCCTCGGAGATTTCAGCGTCGAGACCCGTGAATCCAACATCACCATGCTCGAACACGGTTCGATCGAACGCTTCCCGTCTCATGAACTCGGATTCCTCCGAAGTATACTCCTCGCAGCGAAACCCACCTGAAAGCTCCGGCGTTCTTACTCAAGAATGGGTGATTGGTTATGTCGCTATAGCCTTTCGATCCCAGTCTCGCTTCGGGGTCTTTCGCGAGTAAGCTCGTCAGGAAGCTCCTCAATTTGGCGGAGAATCTCTTCTCTGATCTCGGTATCCATTGTGGCTTTGTGGGAAAGGACGTATTTCGCTTAGGCCCCAAAGCGCTGCAAGTGGATCCTTTCAGCGTACCGATTCAGGTTTGTTTCAAAAACAGGAATACCTCCTTCTCGGTGATAGCCTCGTTCAGCTCGTCCAAGCGTTTCGATCGGAAGGGTAATCTCCCACAAATCAGACGGAACAACGTGACTCCCATCGACCAGAAATCGCAGGCTCTACCGAAGTAACGTCCATGCACGAGTTCGGGAGCTCGGTAGAACTTCGAGGAGCAACGGACTTTGGGCCCGAAGAACTCGAAGGCAGTTCGGCTATAGAAGCTCCTGTTTTGACTCGTCGGTCGAACGAAATTCCCAAGGCATGTTCTGGCGTGTTCAACGTTGACGAACTAAGAAGAAAGAAATTTCAGCTTAGTTCACCCTCTTCAATGGAATCACAATCAGTTGCGGCGATTTAAGAGGCTTGCTGGCGATCCTGAGGTCGGACAGGTCAGCTGTCGAGCCCGCTAATTTACCTTGATGCAATCATTCCTCCAAACGAGCGTATCGGGCCTGATGTCAAGATGAATAATGCCAAGAGCGTGGAGCTTCCGGAGAGAGTCGGCGAGCTTGTTCGCAAGGTACGCCACGTAAGATTCCCGGAAGGGTCGCGAGTCGAACAATTCCCTCAGATTGAGCCCGTATGGACCCTCCTGATTCGTTAAGAGTTCCTTTTGAGAATTTCACAACAATCATAATACAGACCTTTGCGAGATGGAATGCTCACCCTCTCCCGAGGCGCCCACCTGAACGAAGACATGCGCTTTTTCGGTGCGGAAGAAAAGCAAATATTCCAAACTTATATCTGGCGTAAGAACAACCGCAATAGCTTTTTCCAAGCATAATCCGGGGCTCTTCTTTCTCAATCTCAGAGTCAGCTTCCTCTTGCATTCACCGTAAGTGACCGCGTAAACGTTGCTCATTGTAGCCATGCTGCCCATAGGCTGCACAGAGTCGAACTGAGACAGAGCGGGCAGAGCTTTTTTGTAATCCTCAGACGGTTCAACCGACATTTTGTTTCCACAACAGTACATTGTCTCGATCTGATCAGGGAGTACTTCCGGATGAGCATGGGATTGAGGAGTTGGAACCCCCCAAGATTCAGAACAGATGAGATGATTTCAGAATGGGGCAGATAGCTGATGGAAACGCTGATTTTCATAATTCTGCAGGGTCATACCCTGTTGAGCATTCTCATCTGAACTTCATTCCAAGCGATCGCTTTCCTTGCTCCACCTTTGATTCCGTTCGCTACTTCACCCACGGCGTCGACGTAATGCTCAACTTCCACGCGCAGTCCCGAGAACACAGGGGTCGCGCCCTGGCGTTTGGCTATCAGTGCAAGACACCCATTGATATTCATTATGTATTCGACGATAGTGCCGAAAGAAATCGCCCGATTCTATAATGGAAATCCTCTCCAGCCAGATTCGTCGATGACCTTCCCACATCTGACTCCGATTCTACGGTCGACGAGCACGCACCATAAGCCTTGAGCCGGTCTCGTAAGCAGTGTGCTTCAATTGACGATTACCGAAAATCCGAAGAGGAGTCCACTCACATCGCGTTCGCGCCAGCTTCTGGCAGAGAATTTCCATCTGATCAAAACACATGCGGAAGACTCGCTCGTCGTACCATTTGCTTTCATAAGAATCGATTTCGGAATCAAGACCAAAGTCCCGTGGATGAAAATTGAGCTTCCGCAGGCTGTTACTAGCTTCAGCCGGCGTCTCGGACATGCTAACTTCGTTTCCCGTCCGACGTGTATACTGTTATACTGCTCCATTGGCCATCCCAGATGCGAATGTCCAAATCGGTCTGAAGTTCCTTACCTGCGCAGATCATGTTTGAAGTCATGAGTCCTGTTTCTGTCATGGAGCAGGCTTCACGCTTCCCTGATCCTCTTTTGCCATCTTTAATCTTCGAAAGCCCATCGGGCGGCATCCGAATTTCCAGCACCTAGGTAGCACCTGTCTCTGACTATACAAAGCGTGGAATCTCCTCGCCAGGATTCTATTTCGCTCCCGGGCTCGTGTCCAAGGGTTGGGGGTCGCCGTACACCGTCGCTGCTGGAATGTTTCTGGTCGATGTCAATCTGATCCTCGCGTCTCATCATCGCGCCAAGCTCATCTGCGGACAGCGCTGCTGACGCGGCGGAGGTCGCTCGGCGGAGCGAGGCTCAAAGCGCGGGTTCTCACGGGTGCGAGTGTTGCGCGACAAGGCATAAACAAGAAGAACGGCGAGGTGCGAAGCTTTGAAGTTGGTGTCGATCTTAAGTCCATGATCTTATATCCGCTCCAAGAGCTCTCCATGTGATCTATTCTGCCATGTATTCCGGACCTATCGAGCTTCGACCTTCGACGACAAGGAAAAGGGACTCCCCCATGTTCTACGGTCGCACAATCCTGATTACGACTCTACGACGAGTCAGGGCTCCTCTCGTTGGTCAGCTCCTCCCGTTTCGGAAATTCCCGCCGCCAGATCCGCACCATTGCTCGATTCTATGCCGTGCTGGCCCTCGCCTATATTCCTTATCTCTGCTCACCTATGACTCCGAATGAGGAACTTCACAATCGTACGCTGGCAGAAGCTATGTATTTCTGCAGCTCGATGGAGCGAGCTCCATGAGTATTCCTGGGGACTTCGAAGCTCACGTAGAAATCCTCTCCCCATGAGGTCTCTGCATTGAATACCTGGATGGAGTTTCGCGCAAGAGGTTGCCTAATCGAGCCCGGCAGCCTCCAGCAGGGAGCGAGGCAAGTTTTCCCTCCGAGCAAGGGCAACGGAAGATTCCTCGCTCAGGCTATAAGCCAGTCGAAAGCTGGGATCCAGCCGCTCCGGCTCCACCAGTGGCACTCTGCAACGGCGCCAAAATGCTCACCTGCCAGCGGAGAGCGGCCCGACTGTGATGACGAATTTCGTAAAATAAATTCATCGCTCCGATGGTATCAGTCAAGCTGATCAGCTGATGTGATACAAGGGAAGGAGAATATCTTTTTCATTCGCCAATCGAAGATAGATGGCTTAGAAACAGAGAATTATCATGGCATACATGCGTATGAACAATATCATGGGATGATAAGCCATGTTGGCAGGACTCCAGGTCATCCAGGATTCAGGATGCGGCAGCGGCCTCATCAAGCCTATGAGCGGCAAATCCATGAGTGACTCCGCCTCTGCCGTAATTACGGTCGGAGGGAGCAAGAGAGAAATTCTCGTTCGACATGCAGATTCATCACTGCTGACCAAATATTCGCTCGAGATGTAAACTGACTGTTAGCGGCACACCCGCGACCGGTGATCCTCCTTCCAGAATCTCCCTGCTAGCGCTCCCGGACGGATTCCACCTGTCTCCTAGATCTCATTGCGGAAGATCGCCTAATCGAGAAGGGATCGACTCCTCCATATAAGAGTAGGGTGAGCTCGGCGATCGACTTCACGGAAGATCGACTCCAGCAAATACTGTCCGAGAGGGCCGTCGACCGCGGCGGAAACTTAGGAAGAATCGGAGAGTTTTCTTTTTCTGACTTCATTTTGACGTTTTGTTTCCCTTTACCAATTCCAGATGGCGCCAGCGTATGGGGCCCTTTCCGGTGATCGGTTCGGACAGCGCGAAGCACGAACTCACTTCAGAAAGGTGATTCCGCTCGCAGTATTCGCGCGATTAAAATAGCGCCTACGTTCTTTAGTGACTCTAAATGACGTGAAACGGGCCTCTTGGAGTCCAAACAAACTCTCGTGTGTCACAATGTCGGGCAACTGTAAGTGCATAACCTGACGGATCGGATCGCAAAACTTATCCTCGGTACGTAGTCGAAGTTCGGGCATCGTGTCCACGGGAAACTTTCGGGGGAAGCGGGACGGGAGCCTCCCTGAAGAGACCTGAGCGCGTTACTGCTCGTGGGGACGCCTTCCGATCGAGGAAGGAGTCCTCGAGTCTCTCCGCCGTCGGCGTCGGAGAATTCGCTGTCGGTGTAGCGGAGCGCTTCTCGGCCATATATTCAAAACAAAGGAAAAATCATGAGACGTCGTAGGTCTCATCGATGAGTGCTCACGATCGATCGACGAATCTTTGCTGGAGCAAAACGAGAGCGGCCGTCGGGAGAGCCGCAAACGAATGAACACAAGTGTGTCGCGCTTTCATCGGAATGTCCTCTTCTTCTTCTCAACGGCTGGTCGAACAATGGACAGCGAAATTTTCACCGACTAAAGAGATCGATGGAAGAGCTCGCGTTATGATGGAGCTCGAGATGCCGAAAGCGAGATTTTCCACTCGGAGAGAAATTCGGGGTCTGTGGAAGCTTTCAGGCTTCGCGTAAAAATTCCAAGAGCTGATCCCACTCGATTAGTAAATCGAGGCTTGAGGACGGGGAGCAGGTCATTCTGCCGGAGAACAATCGATCGATCGATCAATCAATCAATTATTCGATCAGTTCCATGTTGCCGGAGTCGCTCTCCGCTCCTTTTGCCCGAGAGCTTCAATTTTTCGCCGCACCCCCAAAATCTGAGCAGTGCCGACCCTCATGGGACAGTTGTCGGATCCACCCTTGTTCTTTCTCATAGCACTCTGTATAATTGACAGAGGTCTCCGTTCGGTACATTTGTCTCTCGCTCTGATGACATCGACGTTGACGCGGTGGATGCAACTTGGTGTCATTGTAATTGTACTCGTGAGAAAATGCGCATCCGGGCCGCATTGAATAAGTCATCATGATCACAGCGAGTTTGCTCAGCGCCGTGCTCAGCAGAGTCGTGTACACCGTGCGGACCACCTCGGGCTCCTGAAGCACCGCAGCCAATGTCCATCGGGAGCAGTTTATTATGTAATCTCATGACCGCGTTACATCTATACATCCTACAAAGGCATCCGGAGGTTATGTTTCCGTGCCGGGCTCGTCATTGTCTAGCAAGCAACTTCCCGTTTCTAGCATAGACTCCACGTATCGGCAACAACGATTCCGCTGGGTTCTCCTCTTGCATTGTCTCGAGCAATGAGAATTGTCTTCGATGAAGGAAATGAGACCATGAGCCTCATGTTCCATCAGTGGAGGAATCATCGTCTGGTCGTGAGTCAAACGCTTCAAGAAAAAAATGGTTCGCTCGTGGTCTCTGTCAACATCCTGCGTTCTGGAAATCCCGCTCAATGCGGTGGTTATTCTGCTCGCTCAACCTTTGTTTCTCCCGGAACGATATTACGAACTGGAATGAAACCCTGGAACGTTGACCCATTCGTATCGAAAAGCCGTTGCGGGAACCGTTCGGGGTCTGTTGAAAACTTGGGAACGGACTGCTCCGGGTTTATCTCGGAGATCCCTCTCGCGTAACAAGTACGGTCCGATACAGGGAGGTTCTACAGATCCGAGCCTCTTCGGAATACCGCTGCTCGAACTTAGAAGTCCGAGAGCGACATTCATCGTAGTCTCTGTTATCATCTAACCGATGCCGCGGCGATAAATGTGATCACTTGACGAAGATCCAGAGAATGTGTCCATCTCCAGAAAGCGGTTATTCTGGAAAATCCCTCTTGGCTCCGGACAACGAACGAGTCTGTTTCGTTATCCGAAGGGCGGCTGTGTACGGCGGTGCCGTCAGACATCACGTAGAGTCCTTTCCATTGCCCTACCGTGAACATTCAGCATGACGAGAGAGAGAGAGAAGGAGACTTCCAGGGATGATGAATGGAGAACGAGGAGTTCCTTCCCGCGAACGGGAATTCCGCTGTCATGTGTCGACGAAGAATCAAGGGTTGGGGATCATGGTATAGCTACTGCATTATCGTGTACAGGGCGAAAGCCCCGACTCTTTTCCTTACTGCTAAGTGCCTAATCACCTAATCGAATTTCCCTTTTCTTCAGAGCCCCCCATCATGTCGTCTCCGATGGATCATCGCTGGTGAGTATCCAACACTCGGATCCTTTGAGAGATCGAATGAGGAAACCGCCGACAGAGTTGCTCGGAGAATAAATCGAGAAGAAAGACCGCAGAGTTGTGACTGAAGAAAACTCGTAACTGGCGCTCGAGCCGAATTGTAGTAGTCTCCGTCGTCTCGGAATACATTCGAATGGCATCAACACCGTGGCGCCAGGTACTTAGCTACCGAACGAATCGTGGCGGAGAAGATAGGATTCCACGAATTTTTTCCTCCGCTGACACAGACGAACATTTGAATTCGTCCCTGAGAGGGCACACTGCGGCGACGTTTCCAATCAAGCGTTCACCATAATACAGCGTCGCCACCCGCAACCCGCATTTCATCCATCGACTACGCATCACGAGTTTCTCCCCATTTACCCATTCTAAATACACGAGAACCGATGCGCTCATTCAAGAACGATTTCTCCGGAGACATCGACCATGGTGGCCGACCGAAAGCTCAATCGTAGCGCTGATCTTTCCTGATGTTTCGTTGGACAAGTCTCAATGCCAAGTACTAGAATTCATTCCATCGATTCGAATCGGAGATTCGAACACGCTTCCATCGAGATGAGGCGACCTACAAGATTGGCAGTCCCTCGCTAGTCGCCAGCTTCGCGTGGATTTCAGCGCGGCAGACACGTGTTTTTCTCACCCAGAGCTAACTCATTGAAAACTTCCCCCTCGCGCAGCGCTTACGGTCGCTCGGTCGTTCGCTGCGCGACTTCTACACGTAATGGCGACGTCAGCAGGGCACCGGTGCTCGTGTTTCAATGGTTCGCGAAACGACGAATGAATACCTCTGATGGTGTTGGATTGAATCAATAGAGCGCTCGCAAATCGTAGCTATTTAAAGCAGGCATCGCGACATCGCAGCTCGATCGCCGGCTGGATCCGCGGCTGAACAGTCTGCGTAGCTTTCACTGGCGGTGATCCAGCTTTTTCTGCGAGGGCATCCGCTCAGCACTTCTGGTAGCTAGATTCCATTTCAACCTCAATCACGACTCATACTGAGCGAAATCATTTGACGGGTGTAATTTGCAGTCACTCATCCATCCACTTTCTCCCGAGAGGCCCACAGCGGCTCGAACGGCTCTGAAAAACCTCCAAACATGCCTGGATAGTTCCACTGTGGGCATGCTTCTTATACCCGCTCATCGGGAATTTTTTCTTTCAAAGCCGACTCGGCTCGTTCTTCGGCCTGCGCGAGAGGAACGATCCTAAATTGACTGACATTTCGTCGGCCATGCCCTTTCCATGCGGTCCCTCAGCTTGTGAATGTCTCACAAATGTAGCGAAGAAGGGAGCTCCGGACAGGAAAGGTGGGAAGGCAACAAGCGCCGGTTTCCGTATATTCGACGCAGCGGAAATTGAGGTGTTTGATCGAAATCGCGATTTTGGGTGTGGTTTCTCGTTTATTTGTTTCGCTTGTGTACTCTGTTCGCGTTTGAAATCTCAATTTCGGTCTTTGGCCTCGCGGATCGGACCGAAAGTCGTCCGAGCTGCAAAGTTAAACAGAACGTAACAGAGCAAATATCTGGCTGTTTCACGGAAACAACGTTTCAGGGTTGATCAGATATATTGTCAGATTCACGTCCGCTCTCACGAGCCCGTGCCCATGCTGGAGGGAACGGGATTTGAATCCTTGTGACGGGTCTAAGTCCCCGAGACAAGGGCTCACCTGATGAAATTATACTTCAGCTGGTTTATAGGCTTTTGCCACCTGCTGTACTAAAGGATTCGAGACTACGGTGACAATGATAGAGGTGGGGATGAAGGGAACACCGCGAAACACGCAATAGCCGGGTCAGACTTCGACGAGAATCGTGAAAGATTCGAAAACTCGAGGTCATGCCGTCGCAGGTTCTTGCGAGGTGTCGACGAGTCACGCTTCCAATGTTTCTCCATCTTCTGATCTCTGCACAACCCCCGTGGAGAAAATAGCCTACGCTCCTCAATTGACTATCACTTCCATTCATTCAACCTTCCGATGGAGAAGATTTTCACACACAATTCGTGAGGTCGAGAATAGTGCGCACGTTCAGGCAACGTCCGTGTCATCTTAGAGTATCGCTTGACTGAGGCTCCTTGATGGCTAGCCGCAATACAGAGTCTTCCTTGGGGACCCTCATTGCCGCTGGCGGTGGGCTCGGAAGTTACGCCCGACGCTCGATTGCCGCTCGTTCCCTGGATCGTCGTCCAGGTGGTTACTTGTGCTGACGAGTAACTACGGGTCGCCCTAATAGTGCTCTGATGGCAGACGGATACAGGACTTCAAAGAGTCCGATTTCAGAACTCGGATATTAGTCTCCGGAGGCGGGCTCTCGACATGGCTCTGCGGTCCCCGTGATCTACAATGAGAGTTCCATGATTTTCAAACAATGACCATAAAGAAGTTCTTTGCTCGAGCTGAGAGCTTGGAATATTCGTCGGGGCGTACACGGCAAGAGAAGTGGAGAGAAGGTAATGGACAGATAAGCGCGACGCGTTTTTCGAACGGAATCCAGAAGAAGCAGCTCTTGAGAAACTCCCCGCCGTGTTTTTTCTTCTCACCATAATAAACGATTTGATGGCAGCGGAGAAGCATTAGGCGCAGAGGTCACTCCGAGAGCGGAGTTCATCGGCATGTGGCATCTGATGCAGATAGTCATGAATTCCGTCGTCGTGTGTTCGCGTCATTCACTACTCACACGAGGCCTTTGGGAGCCCATGCCACTAATTTCCGCTTAAGCAATGTACCGAATGACTCCCCGAGTTGAACAAAAGCTCTCCCGGGAGTGCTCTGACACCTTTGTTTTCATTTTGGACGAGCAGGCCAGGGAAAGAGTACGGGGAACGTGGCTCAGAGCTCCTAGAACAGACTCAGAATTTTTTCGCATCTTGCACTTTGGCTTCTTCAGTGTCCCCCCCCCCCCGTGACTGACTGATGACCGCATACCGTAAACATCAGAGAAGCAGACAGGGATGGATCAGTCCACCGTCAAATATATTGATCGCCTGAAAATCAATTCCTGGTCTGACATTAGCGTAATTCTGCAGCCTTCAGGTCGACACCCAGGCGAGCGATGTAGAGCAGTGGACGACGATCGCGAACACATACGTTCAACCTACCCTGTCCGTCTTCGGGATAATAGGCAACCTTTTCATGCTCCTGACCATACACTACGGACATCTCAACGACTCACCGTATGTGTACTTGAAATGTATAGCGCTGGGCGATCTGATCCTCCTCGTGGTCATCATGGGCCTCTCGGTGGCCCGTTGTGCAATCTGTCAGTTCAGTCTCGAAACCGCCTATTACCTAAAACTCTACGATCGGTGAGCTCCTCATTCGATTATCGGTATTCTGGAATACTCGGGATATCAGGATGCGAAATGGGGAATGATCTTGTAGATGCCATTGTGGTCTCCAGGTACGTTTACCTCGTGGTGTCCAATCTCATGATAGGATGGCTCGTCCTTCTGACGCTCTTCATGACAATGGAAAGGTGAGTGATTTTCGTCGTATTGAGCGCTCTCCCCCGGCGGTGAACGCAGATGGGCCCACAATAATCGAACCGCTGTTTGGTTCGACCTCCGGAAATCGTCGTTGCCTCTGCCGCTCAGCCCGTCGGCACGAACAGCATGCTCGAAGCCAATCGCCCCATCCATGAATTTTCGTTCCCCGCTCCTCCCGCAGATTTGTCTACGTCCGCTGGCCAATGAAAACCCAGAGCCTCTGCACGCGTGAACGCGCGAAGAAGGTTTGCATCGTTCTATTCTTCGTGGCATGTAGCTCTCAGCTCATGCGAGTATGGCAGGTCAGAGTCGCGATCGCCAACAAGGACTTTCCGAAAAAAGGAACAAGGATCGGAATCGTGACCGACTTCCAGTGCATGCCGATGACCGATGAGGTATGCCACCGAACTTCCCCGCGCCTGCTCGCAGGCTGCGGGAACGATTCGCATCGATCGAGTTTGTCTGACCGTTACAGAATTGCTCCGCAGGTCGTCTCCAGCAACCGATTCTCTTGCTTCAATGAGGAATTCCCGCTCAGCTCTCAGAGCAATCTACCGGACGAACGATGTGCCTCCGACGCTGGAGAAGCAGGATTCGATTTCCGACGTGTCCCAAGACTGAACCAGAGTTCATATTCGCTGGATTGCCTGCACCGGCATTGCCGATTACCGCAAGTGCCACGGAACCTAACCTTCAAGACTGATGGAAAGTTGGCGAGCAATTGGGCCATGCTCGGAGCGACGCACATGAAGGCTACGATCATGGTTCTGGTCAGCTTCTTGCCTGGAGAAATCCCGAGAATCTCCTCTAGGAGTCGATCTTGTTCCGAAACCATATTTTGAAGCGATTGAGAAAGACAGGGAGGCTCCATGATTCATTTCAGACAAATGAGAGCGCCAAACTAGCACCTGATGATCTCATCGGACGAGCAGTTCATGTCAACGATACCTGTGAGTCTCGGCTGTCTAGACAGTTTTCCTCTCCTGGCACAACAGACAAACGATCGAGCTTCAATCGCGATTTGTCCGGGACGATAATTACAGCGACTTCGAAAATTTTCAGGTTACTTCGTCGTGGCTCCAACAAGCTTGAACTTGACCCCCGAGGCGATCAGCGGCCTCTTCCTGGAGCCTTTCATGGAACGCGTTCGATGCGTCGAAGCCACGACGATAACTAGTTCGGGTTGGCAGAATCGAGTTCGCAGCATCTATTTGGAGATCTGGGACCGTATCTACATACTTTGTACGGTCGTTCTCACAATTTTCAACATACTCATAGTTTTTGTGGTGAGTTGTTCCCCTTCACGAAGAGTCCTCTTCGTCGCTAAACTCCGCTGTGGGGTGAATAATACCAGGGAGGGTCTTTGCCTCGAATGTTATTGCTACGCTCCCGACCATTCATGGGTCTCTCTTGTACATTTAGCGAAAGATGTGCACGGGAGGAGAGGAGATTAATTAATTACCGCGTCGCTGCCCTCTTCGCCATGGAAATGTGCGTTTCCCGCTCGCTCGATGCGGCTTCCCCGAATGGGTGTGGTTGGCAATCAAGTTCGAGTGATTCTGATCAAATATGTATGATCGTTGCTCTCGACACACTGACGCAGACCATGAAGCGCAACAGGACATGTTGCAACAGGGGACATCGAACAATGTTTCTCATTTCCGTGATCTTCGATCCTTAGATTCTCCCCGTTTGTGCATCGATCCGGACGAATTACAGCCATCTGTCAGAATACAGTTTAGTTTGTTTGCACAGCCCTTCGATCGGTACCAGAGAAGCGATGACTGTTTACGCTTGTTCGGCGGCTTTCGTGGCCGGGTCACGTCCACGAAGCTCATCTGATGACGTTTCCGCTTCTCGACAAGATCCGTAAACAAATATTACCGTTTAGACTGCGCACATGACACATCAGAGTATCCCGCCTCGATTCAATATCATTTCCGGAAGCAGATATTCCACCTCAAGTCGATAAATAAGACGTCTCTACCTCCTCTTCGTTCGTTCTACACTCATGCACGCGATCCTTAAGGATCAGAATAGACAAGGAAAAGTAGGTAATTATTGTTCCCCGGAAAATCAGATACCGGAGCACCTCTCTTCGCGGGAAAGCAGGTAAACGTGTCTTCTACCCCTCGAAATCGTTCCGTCTTACCTCCTCATCTTGCTCCGCAGGTCCATAGAGCGAATCGCAGAGCTCACGACCGAGTTCTCTCGCATAACCAGCAGAATACAGCGAACAAGCGCCGAGCTGAAGAGAATCGCTTGACCATGTCCTTGCTGGCGCTCTCGTGCGTGAAGATATTCTCTGAAATAATGTATATCACAAGCGACCCCGAGTTCGCTTTCCTTTTCTATCAGGACGTCGGTGAGTGACGCTATAAAGTTAACTCCGGGCAAGAGAGGAGGAGAGGATTGTGAGACGGACCCCATCATGAGCGATATGAAATCCGTGAATGACCAACAACGCAATGCTTTCAGATCCTCCAGGCTTTCGTCTGAAGGTCCATGTCATTCTATCGAACGTCGCTGTGATCTTTGAATACTCGTCATACTTCTATTTATTGGCTTTCATCAATCGCAAATTCAAGAGGGAATTCCTACAACAAGTCGTATACGGCAAGCTACTGAGACAGAAATTCTTCGGGAATGTTCTCAACAATTTCTCCTCGAGATCAGCCTCGATGAACAGCGCGAAAGTAAGATCACCAATTGAGCTCTTCAAGACGTAGATCATCGAAGAAATTCACGACTCAAAGACTCATTTCATTCGATTGATGCGGACGTCTGGTTCTCGATAGTATCCTGGACTTACCCTCTACCGTTCTTCCCAATCAGTTGAGGAACTCGACTTCCCAGCAGGATTCCGTGAGGATGAAACCAAAAACCGTCGACGGGAAGGAGAACAAGGCTCACAGCAAAGAGTCGGAAGAAGAATTCGGCGATCGTGTTCTCTGAAGTCAGCGTGGTCAGTGTGATGAATCCTGGAAATGGATTTTGGGAATCACTTGACGACGAAAGCGCCGGAGTCGTCTGATTCCTGTCGAAGCTGGAACGACGTAGTCGTTTCGTTGCGTCGTTCGCAATCAGTGTTCTTGTCATTTCTGCCAAATGTAAGGTCTCTTGATCGCTTCTGATCTCTCGCCGAAAACGTCACATGTTAGATGCAGTCTAACGGGGAAGACCTTATCATATGTGCAGATCGCGCGGAAAGCCCGCGAGAGAGTTTAGAATTCGGGAGCATCAACTCTCCATGCTAATGTGCACTGTCTTCCGCGTCGTCGTGTCCCTCTAGTCGGGTGCGAGCGCACTCGGATTTAGCACTCCCCCTCTCTTATCCTCTGCTGCCGTTCGTCATAGAGAGCGACGCCGGTCTTTCGTCATTATGTATATTCTATGAGGCAGAAAGGGAAAGTACAATCACCTTGAACCATCATCAATCGTCCCGGGAAGAGGAAAATCGGAAGCACCTAAAGCATCGGTTCCTCGATTCTCCTAAGCGAGTAATCCAGAGATTATTAGTCCACGCGCGGAACGGATGAGCTAGTCGCAGAGATATCTTCACAAAGATCTCGGGAAGAAGGCACACTCGGACCAGCTCGCTTGGACTTCCCTCGTGTGCAGGCGACGGCAAGCTCTCTCGGCTCGCGGCACGAAGTCTCACGAGCGGACCAGCCGCGGCGCGAAGTCGTCGACAAATTCCGTTTATCGCGAAATGTTCGAGGCACGGAAGTATAGAGTGCTCTCGAGTTTTATGGGGGATAGACGGAACTTCCCATTCTTCTTCTGCTGCCCGATCTACCGAAGTGGCTCTCGATACCTTCGAAGCTCGTCAGGACTTGCACAGGAAGGGCTCGTTTGCGATCCGAACAAAAAGAGCCCGCTTGTGCTTTGCCGACCCCAAATGAAATTGTTACTCTGAGTGTTCGGCTCCCTCCACAGTTCGAATGGGAAACGGATTCCCCTGCTGAATCAAGGATTCTGTCACTATTCTGGACGCCGATTACAAGGGTCTAGGACAACAGAATAAATACCTACACTTAAAAACAATAAAAAGGCACTTACATACGTTGAACAAATGCGCCCTCTCTCATGGAGTCTCTATCACCAATCATGGAGCCCATCGAAAGATGAGAACTCTGCAGGATATCAGAAGTCGCTTATCCTCATTGAAATCCATCCGGCTCTGTCAGCACATGATCATCCCGCTGTGTACCTCCACGAAGTTGCTTCCCGCTCGGTCATTCGGTGATTTCCACTCACATGGACGCAGTGAATCGGCGAAAAATCTTGGACAGTCGAAAAATAAAGCAACTGACTCAGCTCAATCAGGAATTCAGTCACGACTTTCAATAATGATCCGTTTAGAATTGAATAGTCCAGCTTCGGAAATGTTCTAGACCACGGGCCCTCCTGGTGGATTCTATCCCTTGAATAATCTCCAGCTGATTTCTTCGGTGGCCGATCCGGGTTGGAATTCTTTGTACGGGAGGAGAATGATGAAAATCGACGCTCCCCTTCTAGCGTGCGTAATATGTGAGTTCCCCATGGGTAGATACTATATTCGGTTCGTCCCCCTGCATTTTACCTCGATTCCTGTTCGTTCACTCGCTCGACTATGGAGCGCGTCCTGAGACCTACTCGACCATTGGGGTGACCCAGCCATCTCGGAGGATCAATTCGATCGAGGGAGTGATCACCCGGAAGCCAAAGGGTGTCGGCTTCTGAGCGAAGTCAACCTCGGACTGCTGCAGAGCAATCGATAAAGAAGCGCTCGATACTATGAAATGCTCTTCACAGTTCTCAGCCATCAGTCTCTCTGCCGAAACAGTCGTTCCGGGAGGGAGTCAGCGCTCCGGAAGCAGCTGCCGCCGAGTGACGTATTACGTTCGCGTTCGGGGCTACTACCAGTCTCTACTTTACCAGTCTCCGGTCGGCTCGCTTCATCAGCGGATCGGGACCCACAGACTCGAACGCCATTCGGGGGAAGGGAAGGAAGCAACGAGTTCACTGCAACGAAATGCGAACAGCAGTTCAATCGAGAAGCCGCAGCACCGAACAAGCGAGACGCCGATCTAGATCCGTCGATACGACGCAATTTGGGTTTTCCGCTGCACCACGACGACGCCGCCGATCAACATGACCCGGAACCCACAGATGCGGTGACGCTCTCAGATTCTCGATTATCTGCGGAAGATGCGAAAGTCTCAGACGCAGATCCGGATTTCGATGCTTCCTTCAACCATCCTTCCGAGCAACCCCCTTTTCTAGAAACAAATCCGGACCCCAGGATTCTGCCCCCGGAAAGCTCCCCTTTCCTCGATACATTTGATCATTCAGAAGAACCCGCTACCGAACGCTCTCCAGCGAACGAGTCCCCTCCCGCGCGGTCGAGTGTCA